>NC_056739.1:828702664-828762664 GCF_019279795.1 Protopterus annectens
TGCAATTAGCAAGTAGGGAACAGCAATTGGTGCAGAGGCCATAACCTGAACATGAGCATCACCCACAAAAGCCATGCTTCAACATACTCAAACAAGCTCAATCCCAGTAGAGGACAGAGAGAGAGGGAGAGAGGGAGAGACACACACACACACAGACACACACACACACAAAACAAAAAAAAAATAAACAAAACCTCAAAATAAGAAACAAGAAGACATCCTGTATACAGAAGGAACCTGAATATAAACCAGGTATGTGAAACATGTAAGGATGTAATTGAATGTAGTACTTGGTCTGTAGTAATGGGATAGATGATTATGAAAGATGTACATGTGCCATCAATACTTGCTATAATGATGTCCTGCTGAACAAATGCTATGGACATATCATCTGGCTTTGTCGGCAGTGGGTCATACCTGTCAACTGTGCAGATCTGCACAGAATGTCAAGATTTTGCCACCATAGTGTTTGTTCTGTTCCTCCAAACATCTATATTAGTCTGGCAAATAGCTGAAGGTGTAAGTAATGACGTCTTGACAGACACATGGGTTTCAGACTCCACCACCTTTAGAACAGTCATGGAAATGCAAAATGCATCATTCTCAAACTTCATAGGTTTGTAATAGGCATATCTACGATCTGTCCCTATATATCCCCCCTAATGTTAGGCTTTTTTTCACATGTGTTGCTCTAAGAGGTGGATAAGTTGGGTCATAGCTGAGGAGCCTGACACACCCTGGGAAAGGATAGCTCACATATGGCAACCACTAGAGTGTCTGTCCAATGGTTTACCTTTACTTAGTAGAAATGCAGAATGTCAAAATGCAAATGTTTGGATGTACATTTTCAAGATCACATTTGTGCGAATATATAATATGCGATCAACAAGAATGCAAATGCACTCTGCAATTCGCTGTATTACGTTTTGCATATATGAATGCGAGCATATGAATTGTCGTAATATTAGGAAGTGTATCCGTTATATCAAGTAGTCATTCATAGCTTCCCTGATCCACTTAGCATGAATAACAGAGTGTGAAATAAGTAACAGTTCCTCAAGACGCAATGCAGGTAAGGAGTACTGATCCAAAGGATATTGCCAATATCCTGGCAGATCGATTCAGTGCCAACTTCACCCCCCTCTCACCCCCTAAATGACCCATCTCAATACCGGAAGATTGCCAAATTCCAGTAATAACGGCCACACAGGTACAAAACGCACTCTCTAAAGCCAAGAATACAGCATCCATGGGACCAGATGACATCCCGAGCTGTGTACTACATGAACTACAATATGAACTGGCACCTCACCTAAGTGTCATGTTTAATCATAGCCTCACCTCAGGTTTCGTGCCCACTGAGTGGGGCAGAGCTACAGTTATCCCAATCCACAAGGGGGGATCCACCTTGTATCCCGGAAACTACCGTCCCATCAGTCTGACAAGCCTTATCTGCAAGGCCATGGAGTGTATTATCATGGAACTTATAAACAAAGACATTGGCAACCTTCAAACCCTGGACCCCACCCAGTTTGGGTTTGTGAAGGGCCAATCTTGTCTCCTGAACCTGATTGCCTTCTTTGAATCAGTCTCCAGAGCCATGGACAAGGGTAAGGTGGTCCACACAGCCTATCTAGACCTTGCCAAGGCCTTTGACACCATCCCCCACTCTGGAATCATAGATAAACTTACTAAGTTGGGTATTAATCCCTATGTCACCCAATGGGTTGCTAAATGGCTTACTGATAGAACCCACACTGTAAAAGTAGCCGACTCCAAATCCAGCTCCAGACAAGTGACAAGTGGAGTACCTCAGGGTTCAGTCCTGGGGGCTCTCTTGTGTGGCATCTACTTCTCTGAAGTACAGGTCAACACTAAGGGACTCTGGCTAACAAAGTTTGCAGATGACTGCAAACTGGGAGCCATTATTGAATCCCCAAATGATGTGGATACTCTGCAAAGGGCCTTACAGAAACAGATGCTTGGTGCCAGAGCCATGGGCTCAAGCTCAGTGCCAAGAAATGTATTGTTATCCCTTTGGGAAAAACATGTATCCATGAATTACCATATAGGTGGCAGTACACTAAACACAGAAAGTGTGATAAGAGACTTAGAGACACAGGTGGACAGTGGTCTCACCTTCTGATAACACATCGCCCCAACAGTCAGGAAATCCTTCTATGTGGCACACCTCATCACGAAGGGCTTTTCATCCAGAAAAAGGAGGTCATTGTCCCACTGTACTCATCCCTCATTAGACCCATTATAGAATACAACGCCCATTTGGTATGTACCTCTCAAGACATCTGCAACAACTGGAAAGGCCTCAGAAATACCTCACTAAAAGAATCACAGGCCTAAAGCAGATGCCCCTTGCTGACCGCCTTAAAACTCCAGCTATACTCTGTCGATATCGCCCTACCAGAGCGATCTCTGCTTAACATACAAGGCCATGTCAAACCCAGAGCTGTTGGACATGCTACACTTAAAGAAATCCCAATCCCTCAGAGCTACACGCCCAGGATCTAAACCTTGTCATCACAATAAACAAAACATGCTGGAGGGATAGGTTCCTGACCCAGAGACTCCCCAGACTCTGGAATAGATTGCCCATACATGTCAAGCAGAGTGCCTCTTTGGACCTCTTCAAGAGGAACCTTGACGTTTGGATGGGAGAAAGGAAATTCACCCCAGGGATAACGTCAGTCGCCCTGCTAGACAGGGGTCCAGGAAAGTAAATAATGTGGGAAGAAATAGCCAGGGAATTGTTATGGCTAGGCTTGTATAGGCCCTAGGGCTGATGGCCTAGTACCAACCTATGAACCTATGAACCTATGAGTAAAGAAAAAGTTTTGCAACATGCAATGAGTGATTAGTTGGTTTACTGTAACAGTGTGATATCTGTATATTTACAGGGTGATGAAGCAGGTATGTTGAACTATAAGCCTGGAATACTCAATGCTGTGTATGTCACAAACACAACACAGAAAAGGGAGGAAATTGTTGGTAGTGGATGGGTATCAGATCTATCAGGAGAAGGCTGTAAATGTGAAGCAGTATTGGTGTTGCATAAGGAAAAATAAGGAAAAGTGTAAAGGCAGGTTATTCACTGAAGTGAAGTGTGATGGTTATAAATGATTAAAGAGTACTGAGCACTATCATGCTCCCAATCTCCTTAAAACAGAGATATTCAGGGTATGTGATCAGTTGAAAAGACAGGCAGAATTCTCTATAGAGGACCCCTGTAAGGTTGTCTCAGAAGTGCTAGCCACTACCTCGTTGGATGTAATTCATGAGCTACCCAACACTACTGCATTAAAACAAAGTATCACGAGACATAGATATAAAAGGAAAGTGGACACTTTTAAAGCCATGCACTCATTGAGAGATTTGAGCCCTGACTTGCTACCCATTAAATCGGGTTCCTTTATAGTACATCACAGCAGTGGTGACAATGATAGTTCTGGTCACTTAGTTGCAATAACTACTGTGGATAACCTGAGCATGCTCTGTAACTCTGAGTACATTATGGCAGACGGCACTTTTCTAATCAGCACCTCTGAATGTCTCCAGGTATATAATATACACTGTGCTTTGGATAATACAAATTGTAGGAAAGTTGTCCCATTGTTGTATGGCATTTTGCCTACCAAGTCTGAACAATGCTATTATATGTTTTGGAGTATTGTTTTGGAGTTATGTATGTGACATGATTTGAGATGAATGCCTAATATGGTCCTTACTGATTTTGA
Source organism: Protopterus annectens (assembly GCF_019279795.1). Taxonomy (NCBI): domain Eukaryota; kingdom Metazoa; phylum Chordata; order Ceratodontiformes; family Protopteridae; genus Protopterus; species Protopterus annectens. Next base: position 828,706,417 of record NC_056739.1, read on the forward strand.
AAGAGCACCCTTAAATTGTATAAAAAGGCATCTAAGTGGGTCTGCTGCAAAGGGCTGCTGGTTTCACTTCTGCCAGACTGTCTGGCGTCAGATCCAGAAGTTACATTTGGCCTCAGAATTTGGAAGCAATGTTGCATTTGCTATGCTTTGCAAGGAAATCCCAGCACTGGCATTTGCTTCCCCAGAGGATGTTGTATGCACATTTGCAGAGACTGAGGCAGATATGCCAGATAATGGTAAGCCACTGTGTACTTTCTTCAAGGAAAATGATATCCTAGGTAGACCACGTAGATATGGTATGTGTGGTACAACCTCTGAAAGGTTGCCACCTACATTTGAAATTCCCTTCTGGAATCAGTATGACACATATTCAATGGGCTTTCCTTGTAGCCAAAATGCCATAGAAGGATGGCATAGAAGGCTATGCAGTTTGATGGGGAAAAAGCAGTTATACTTGTTAGATGTGTTGCATGCCATCCAGTTGGAGCAAAATCATGTGGATGATCTACATATTAGGCATGAGTTGTGTGTACCATCGTCCCCTAAAAGGAAAAGGCTAATGGATAAGGAAGCTTCCTTTGAAAGGCTTCTCTGCAACAGGGTTGAATTTACTGCACGAGGGTTTGTGAAATTAATTGCTAAACACTGTTCATTTTAAACACGGTGCACTGATTCGAATTTATTTAGAAGATGTTTGACTTGGAGCATACCAGGGTATGGAGTATTTATGGAGGCGGAATGTTTTCATTACTAGATGTGATTGCACTTTGAATATGGACTGTAAGCCGCTTATGTGACGTAAATGTAACGTGCTGTTTGCAGAACCAATTACCATTCTGTACAGTTCTTTGATCTGCAAGTGGTTGGTGTTTGGGTCTGTTGTTTATCTCTATATGCACAAGAGTTATGTGGTGTATGCACACATTTGAAAAATGTCGAAAATGGATTTCCACTATCTGTTTTTCGACATTTTGTGAATCAGTAATGCAATTTTTCAGTTAAACGGTTCGCACATGTAGCTGTTCGCATTCTTGATTTTCAACCATTTAAAGGTAAACCCTGTCAAACAGTCATGTCTGTGCCACTGCTAGGCCAGTTAATGAGATGTTGCCCATATCCATATGTTACCTGTGCATATGAGTATTATACATGTTTGTATTGTAAATCTAGGATATCTATATAGGGCATGAGCATACTAAAGCACTGTTGCAGATGTGTGTGTTAAACTGCATGTGATATATTGAATTAATAACATTCAACTGTGCAGTGTTCTTGTGGACAAAGTTCACAGTTGTGACAGATATCTGTAGTCACTTACACATACACTTGTCTTATGACAGCTATATTGATACATTATCAAAATTGACTTCCCTGGCTTGTCACCCAGTGAGGTGGACCAATGACCAGAAGTCCTAGTATAACAGGTTGAGACGTATAATTGAGCTGCAAGATTGTAAATACAGTGTGACATAATAACATAGAACACAAATGTGTACCAAGTATCCCTTGAGCATGTGTATGTATGCGTATGTTCAGCTGAAAGACAGAAAAGTAATAACATGGGTCACAAACAGTCCGGAAAATAGGATGTGCATATTGCACGTGTGAAATATCACTGTCACTGCATACAACAAAATAAAATGTGTACTGCTACTGATTGTTGCATTGCTGTGACACTGATATGGGTACTACACTAGGCATGCTTATCATGTAGTAATCTGAAAAGTGTACAACTGAGTTATGACCCACTGTCCATGAACTACCACTAACAGCTATATCAACAGCCAGATACACTGGATATCAAAGTGTACACACTCCTGTTGGAATGCCAGGTCTGTGTGCTGTATGCCAATGAGACCACAGGAAATAATGCCAAAATGTTTCTCACCTCAAATGTGACCCATAACCTGTACAATTCTACTGAAAAATAAACAAAGCTGTTTCATGGAAGGTGAGCAACCATTGCCATGTGAAGATGTGATATGACATTAGATATGACAAATCAAGAAAAAATGGATGTTGTTATTATCTCAGCAAGTGTTTATACAACATATCAGTGTAAGGGTGTGCACATACATTCAACTGGCTTACTGTACTGAGGATTTCTTCCCATATGCTGGAGGTACAGGTTCATAAACCAGACACTGCCCATGCTATGGAATAGACTTCCCATACATGTCAAGCAGAGCACCTCACTGGCCCTCTTCAAGAGAAATCTTGATGAGTGGATGGGAAATAGAAAATTCACCCCAGGGATCACTCCGGTGGCTTTACTCGACATAGACATTGGGAAATAAGGTCGGGTGGCACAATGCTAGGGTAATCCTATGGGCTAGGCTTGTAAAGGCTCCAGGTCCACTAGCCTAGTACACACCTATGAACCTATGAACCTATATGTTTCCACAGGACAGGTTGTTATGTTCCCCATTGAACTGAGCAAGCTATAGAACACATCCCAGGTGGGCATTGTGTTGACATGTGCTTTTGTGGGGTCATGTTCCAATTGCACAAGTACCATGCATTGTGACAGGGATGTGTACACTTCATATCCACTCTAGCTATATGGAATAAGCAGTATCTTACATGTACAACCACCCTCCACTAATGATAGAGTAATCCCCCTTGGTGGACACATAATAGGTTGCTATAGTGGCTGTACAGGGACACATAGCTGCAGACCATAACTTGGAAGCAAGTGCACCTCTATCCGAGTACACATGTAGGTTCACAGATGGCATCCTGTAAGGCTGACTATGACTTGAAATCAAACATATCCAAACCACCAAGGCCAATTGCAACTATGTCTACACATATGTATGCAGTCTCAGAGCCAGTAACACAAGTCAACCTGTACTGGGGGTACAGCACACCTCATACACACATGCCATGGATACAGGCAACCTGAATCAGACAGGATAGGTGGGAACAGTGGCACCCTGTCTACAACAGTAGTACAGGGGGATATGCACATCAACCATACTCCTGCCCACATCAATGGTGAGCATGGACATAATGCCGACTGATGGCAACAACAGAAAGTCTCCATGGGGCATGAAAACATCACAGTTTGCCTCCTACATGAACACAGGCATGTCCTCACAGTCTCATCACACACTACAGTCAAACACACACATTCCGCCATCCACACAGCACCCACATGGAAGATGGCCACTGTCATCCCTCTACAAAGAAATTAATGGTGTGTAGTGGATTATGCCATTAAGTGTCTTACACTGGGAGAACTGGACAGGTCAGGGCCAGGAGTGTAATGCAAGATGTACAAGCCATGATAGCATACAGTGTTATGGAATAGTCTGGATTATTTGCAAGTAATATCCACTGTTGATGTGCACGTGGACAACTGTATGAAGTCCTATGACCTTTTATCCTGTTTATGTCTTCCAGATACAATGTCCCAGGAACGTCTACCTGCATAAACACCCCTAGAAAATGATGCAATAATCCAGTACCTCATAGTCCATCATGCCATCCTCTTTGGGCACAGGGCCAAGGATCTGCAGGAGAGGACCACCCTGTGCAATGAGCTCATCCACAGGGTAAATGATGTTGGCCTGCACAACCACAATTATGAGCAGGTGCGGCATCGCTGCACAGATCTGATCCGCCATGCCCATCAGCATACCACTGAAATTAGGAGGGACCAGCTAGGCACAGGTGGGAGTCATGCCATCCAGCCCCCACTGACACATGCTGAGGAGTTCCTCGAAGGTCTTTGGGCACCTGCCTGCCAGCCAAGCCAGCAAGCTGAAGACAGCATTGTGGAGGTGGGTGCCACCCACAAAATGGATGAGGAGTGTGCAGGTAAGGCTCCAGGGCACATTAGTAGACCACTGTTGCTTATCCATTTTCATCTGTACAGTATCTACATGCATATGTCAGATAAGATAGTCTGTTGCTGCAGTGTAGTAATAAACAGATGTGCATAATCTCTAGTATTGTGGGTTTGTACTGTTGATGTGCTGAAATGCTGCTCCTACCCTGTACCAATGCCACAGGTGTGGCTACTGACATTACATCTCTCACACAACTATTTAGGTCCCTCTGATATACAACTGGGGCAGCAGCCTGTAGCTGGTGAGTATGAAGTTGTATTGTTCAGGTTTGCCAATACACCAGCCATGTTATGGCTATGCTATTTGCCATGCACACATTTAACACACCTACCCATAATGCATGCTGTACATGTTCACTTATTGTTACTGTTAACTGCACTACATCACAGTGGTCACCATGGTGGCATATCTGAAGGGTATGTGAGAGTACTGCAGTATACCTAACAATCTGTCAGTGCAAGATGTGTGGACAGAGAAGAACATAATGGTGGGAAAAATGGCCTACAGTAGGGACATGTCTGAAACATTCCCTTATACAGTGGCTACAACAGTGTATACACCACTATTACAATGGCAACTGTTCCTGACATAAACAACGGCAAATCACAATGCCACATTTCACACCTTTTACAACCTGTAATGTGATCCTAACATGAGCAATTAATATGTAATATGGAATCCTATGTTAGGACAACAAATAATGGGAATATATACCTTAACAAACACTGGAAGCATATGTGTGCACACACTCCAAATAACATATTGTGGAAGCAGCTTGTGAGGTACTGACAGCATTCTCTCTTCTTGAGTACACAACTTCCATCAAGTACAGGGCCTCAATGTCACACCACATAATGGTCAGCTGTTCAAGAAGTATGTCCATGACATTTGCCCACTCACCTGCAACAGAGGCAGACATGGCTTGCACACATCTTACAAACCATGGAATGGATCCCATATCTGAAAAGTAGCACTCAGGAGTGGGAAAAGTAGCCTTACCTCACCATTGCATATACCATGGCAAACAGTGCAGACAGTCATGTATGTGTGAATGAAGTATGGGACAACATTAATGTAGAAAATAAACAGATGCCCATCCAAAACATGTTGCAAACTGGTCATGGAGACTGCCCAGAAACATGCAGCAACACTGAGGGACTTGCATGAATGTCTAGCAAGTACTGCCTGTGCAGTACCTGTGTCGACAATCACCTGCAATCTGCATAAGTGTGACCTATGGGTTAGGGTAATCAGATGGAAGAGTTGTTCCACAGGAAATGTCATCCAGAGCTCTCTACAGGTAGCATATGCATAACATCATCTCCCAAAGGCATGTGTTGCAATGTGTAATGGTGTCATGAAACCAAGGCTGAAACATACAGATAGTATTCATAAAGACAGATGTGGTGCACAAGCAACACCTCACTCCACCTCAGGGCCACCATCCCCATTTTTACCTTGCTGGTGCTAGCATACACCTTTAGGTTTGCTGTTCATTAGCAGGAACTAGGCTGGTAGACATGGCGTTCGGAATTTGGAACACTGCAAAATAACTCTCATGTGTGGCCCATAGTTGTCAAGCATCTACAATAAGGCTGAGGATGGGGAGGGGTGTCATCCTGAAACACAACAGTGAACTGAAGCATACATCTAAAGCTCCCTAAGAATGGCTGTATCTGAACACAGTCAAGGTCATGAATTGTACCAGAAATAACCCTGACTCCACAGCAATAGTGAAGCCACTATGTGACCTCCAAGGGCTGTGCACATGAGCTGACCTTGCAATCTGGCAGAGTTGGGAGATATTTGTATGGTGGAGTGACCAAATAATGCAAGTGAAGATGGGCCATGCTAGTATACCACTTCCAGGAACAGTGACTGCTGTAGTTCACCTAACAGATGCTGCAACAAACCATTGTATTAAGGGTGTGCACACTTATGCAACGCATATATTGTATGGATCTCATTCAGCATATGCATATCTAAAACATTTGTTTGATACTGCATTAGATTGCACAGATCATATGTCACATACCAGGCATGTATAATGTTAACATATGCAGTATTGCATATCATGGAAGAGGCTGGCATGTCAACAATGGTGTGTACACTCCTCATATCCACATTAAGCTTTGAAGATTGTCAGTGTAATTGGATTTTATTGCTCATACATGCATTGCTGATGATGAGATCTGCAAATTAGAGGTCAGGCATTAACTATTGACATCAGTCCTCATATCATCCCAGGTATGTGTCAGACAAATACATAGGGGCTGTGAGCAACAGAGCAAACATAACTGCCACACATATACACATTCAGCAATGGTGTGTACACTCTTGAGGTATGGCACACAGTACATGCCAGTGTTCTGTAGAGGTGCACACCAATACTGTGTACATAGGTGCAGTGTGTTCCAGGGGAAGGGGCATCACCTACCAACACAACTCATGCATAATGTTGGTAACAAGGATTGACTATGGGTGTGTGTGTGTGTGTGTGTGTGTGTGTGTGTGTGTGTGTGTGTGTGTGTGTGTGTGTGTGTGTGTGTGTGTGTGTGTGTGTGTGTGTGTGTGTGTGTGTGTGTGTGTGCGTAGAGGTAAACCATAATGTACACATCTTAAATTACATTTTTTGTTTGCCCCTCACAGGTGGTTAGGTGGCTCAGGGTCCCTCCTGCAGGCAAACTGATGTTAGTGTCCATACAGACTGACAATGATGATAGGAATGGTGAGGCACAGGCAGGGTTGTCAGGGGTTGAAGCTGTGCCATCAGTTGACATCCCACTTTTATCCACCCCATCTTTGCACAGTCACAATGCCAATACATACCCCATCACCAGTGGCCATAGATGAGGGATAGTTGGCGGGTGGTGGCATGGGAAAGGACTATGGCAAGTGTGTCTGTACACAGCAGCCATAGCCAGATGACCGCCGAGGTACCACACAGGCAGATGTACTGTGGTGCTTGTAGAAAGGCTGCTGGCCATGATGCCCCTAGCAGAAGTGCCACAGCAGGTGTCACCAGCTGCATGTTTTGGGCCATCATGGAGGCACAGCCATGTATGGAACATTACACCAGACAGCATCTGAGGCTCCAGAGGGTTACTCATTCTGCTGTACTTGACAACATCTGTGATCTTGCAAGTGCCCACTGTGATTTTGCAGATGTCCTGGATAGATGGTTGGGTGAAATGGTGGGAATCCTTGATCATGTGGTGTCTGTTGTAGAGCATGTGGTGGAAGTAGGGCAGTGGCCAGTGAATGTAGGTCAGCAACACCAACAGGTGGAGGTCTACATGGACATGCAACAACTCACGGCCACTCCTGTAGTGGCAGTAGCAGCACCAGTACTGTAGGGGGGGTGCTGTCCACACCACAACACAGCAGGCCACATGCACATGGTCCTGGCCGATCCCAACAGGGTAGCGGATCCAGTGGACAATTTCCATCATCAGGAGAGAGTACCATATCTGGGCTTCTGCCTGGTAGTGCCCATGAAACCCCTGGCAGGTGCAGTTCCCATGTCTGTGGCCGGAGACAGTGAACTGTACACCCTGCCATGTATGGTCTGCAGCTGTCCAACACAACTAGGGCACCTCCATACCTACACACACCACATCTGCACAGCTCATTTAATAATGAACCTCCTAACCCACTCACATGATGTCAACCAAATGGCTCAGCCTAGTCCTCTGGCAAACCTGCAACCCAACCTGTGCATGTGATGATACCTGTGCCGTATCCCTGTCATTGATACCATCGATGCAGGGATATGCTGATATGGTTCTGATGCACAGGGTGAATGTCCTAAGATTTAGCAATGTAATGCTGTTTAATGTGTTTTCAGTTGGAATGATTAATGCTTACACGTCAGGGTGTGTAGCTGTCCGGCCATGATGCATTATAGCTGTTATTAACACTGACTGATTGTGGTCTCCATAATATATTCTGTTTGTGTTCTAGGTATCTATGTGTCATCAGGATGTTGGTCTGTTGTCCTTGAAAGATTAGTATTATTCTGTTTTATTCACTGTCTTTTCAAACGGACCGCATGGTTTCTCCTTGTGACAACTACAGCTACTTTTTTTCATTTTATTCAGTTAGTACATCCAGTTGCAGAGCAAACGTTCATCTCCTTCTTATGCACAGTATCCAGTAGCAGAATAGTGCATCTCTGTAAGTTCCGCAGGTCCTGTACATTTGCACAGCTGAATCTGCCAGCAGTGTTTGGCCACCTTTTGGGATAATCAACGAGGGACTTTCCACGCTTTCTCGATGGAAGACTTGATCACTTTCCAGACAGAAACTGGTAATTCTCTTTTTGTTTCTCATTCTACAGCATGGATGTCATTAAAAAACTATAAAGTGTACCACTACCTTTCAGGTACACAGTAGTAATAGTCCAGCACATGCATTGTCAGGATTTAAAGATTGGTATAAACACAACTGTAGTGCGTGCAGTAATTTATTAGTTAATGTTAATGTTAATGCTTTATGTAAATGCATTATGTTTGACTGGTATCTTAAACAGCAACATCATATTTATGACAGTAAACATGTATGTCCTGTCAGCACATGTAAAATGTTAATTTCAGAGTTACAATATCAGTCAAGTCAGTTATTTACAAGATCTTTTGTGCATCTTGCTAGACAAAAGTGGCATAAAACCACTGTACATTACAAAACAGATAAGAACAGAGACAAAGTTCATGGTGAACTGACAAAAATATTTAATAAACTTCTAAGACATAGGGCAGGATTCACGATGGCTTGCACGGAGTCTAAGAGCCGTGTAAGACTCCATGCAGCCATCGCGATCCGGGAACAGCCCGAAATCCCGTGTAAGAGAAAGCTAAAACGACTCTTACAGGGGCAGGGCGTGGATATGCTAATCACCCCACTTGCAGCCGAAAGGCATGCAAATGAGGTAGATTAGCGATCCACGAAGCTCAAACCAGCCCGTGTAAGAGTCGTGTTAGCTTCAGAAATGTACTCAGTTGACAACTGAGTATGTTTCTGCAAATAACACAATGGAGCCATGTCAGCTCCAAATAAAGGGTGCATATGTGTCAGGCAGCATGCCAATGGTCAAATATGTGGTCATTGGCAAGGTACCCCGATGCAAAAATGAGAAAAAATTAATTTAAACGCAGCGCAACCCCGCGCAAACGGGCTGCGCTACATAAAACATAAAAAGTAAGGTTATAAACCCACAAATGTGGGTTTTATGCAATGCATGGATATACAATGCAGGGAACAGCAGACCAAAAACAACATGGCCACCATTTAGTGGTTGCTAAGGGGGGAAGCTGATTCTAAGACATGTAAATAAGCATTAGTAGGCAATCCTATGTAAATGAGTGTTAGGATACTGAATCCCACTGTCACATAGCATATGAGCACATTCCGAGTAGTGTAAGAGTTACATAAGTGGGAGGAACACAGTAGGAGATAGGTGACATCACAGGGGGGAATGGCAGAAAGAAATGCAGTTCATTGGAGGTCAGTGTTACGTGACAGATGTCAGACACATATCATGGAAAGAGGAGTGCCACAAGATAAGCATGGGAAAGTCAAGAAATGGAAGGTGTACACTGTTGCCAACACCAAAGTTTTTTGCTGGGCATGCATGCACACGTGTGTGCACCAGGAGGCGTGAATAGGGCAGTGTGCACATGTGTAAGGTAGACTGAGCATGTGGGAGCCTGTAGGCAGACTTGTAAGACTGTTTGCACTGGTGTGCATGCGTTTTAACCCGAATAAGTAGATTCTAAACTGTGTAAGCATGTGTGCATGCGTGTAAGCCACTGTGAGCGTGTTTCCGCTGGTATGCGCGTTGCTCCCCCCTGAGGAAACAGAAAGGAAAAAGGAAGCAAACAGAAATAGTAGGAAGCTAGCAGGGAATACTGCTGGAGCTAGCAGGTGAAAACAATTAGAAGCAGGCAATTACACAGGCAGAATACTAGCCCAGCCCAGCACTTAAAAGTCTGCAAACAGCAGTGCAGTATGATTCTCTCAAGAGACACTGCAAGACAGGAGTAAGCTATTAGAAGTGAATACTGAAAAAGCTTCACTCAGACCAAAAATGCTAGGTGCTGCCATAGCTGTCATAACGAGACATAGGCGACTTGCTGAGGGTGGTGACAATGCAAATGCTGCCAGACAACCCACAGTGAGGAGACGGAGAAGAGTGTACAGGCCCAGGGTCACCTACCAGGGGTTACATGAGCTGGCGATAGTGGAGCGCTATAGAGTGGACAATCCAAATCCATCAGAAGCACGACAGCTACGGATTTAAACCTCAGCACACATATGAATAGGACATACTGTAGAGACAGATCCATCACTAAGAGGCTTCCCATACTGTGGAACAGGATCCCAGTTCATGTTAGGCAGAGACCCTCACTGACACTCTTCATGTGCATTCTTGACAAGTGGATGAGAGATCATAGGTTTACAGCAGGGGTCATCTCTGTGTCACTACTAGACAGAGGCACAGTACAATAACGCTATTATGTAGGGGGGGTCTTCACTCTGTCACTACTATACAAGGCGCAGGTTTCTAAATCTATTCTATACACTGTCTGCAGATAGCCTAGTACTATACTATGCCACTGTGAAACTATATCTGTCTATGTATTTCTACATCCCTGTCTATCTATGTATACACATATGCATATTATATATATATATATATATATATATATATACATACATATCTCGATATACATATGTATACACATGTTTTATATATATATATATATATATATATATATATATATATATATATATATATATATATATATATACTCCTTTTTAGGTCCACATATGTATACACACAGTAATGTACTGCTGAACACCCATTACTGTACCACCTACTTGTACATTGCACTACAACCTACATTGCTATGTGCACATAGCTACCATCACATACATATGTATGTGGAGCCTTCAGTGACAGTTTCAGTATGTCCCCGTCCCTATGCACATCCTCATATACATAGATACAGACCAATAACACATCTGGAGGGTTCACATTATGTAGAGTATTATAGTAGTACTTTACATTACCTGTGTTTGTTGCAGCTGTTTGTGTAGGCTTGCAGTTGCTTGGCCTGCTGTCTGCCTCTTTGCCTTGATGTTTCCAGTTTGTTATTTCTTTCTCTTTCTTTCTTTCTGTCTTTCTTTCTTTCTTTCTTTCTTTTTTTTTTTTTTGGTTTTCTCTCTCTCTCTCTCTCTCTCTCTCTCTCTACCTCCAGCGGGTGCAATGACAGTATTGCATGTGTGGACTGGGAGTACAGGATGCTTTTGTAGGTATCTGCACATGTCCATGTGATGGCCTCTGCACCAATTGTTAGCCAGCATTTACTAATTGCATGCAGCCTGTTGTGTAGTGATTGCAGTTCTCACTGTGATTACAGGCCTGTGCTATAAAAAGGTCTGTTAGGTAGGCATAGCCCTTTCAGATTATCAGGGTGGGGACCATGCTGGTTTGCTGTGGACACTGTTCTGTGAGTGTAAGGGTTGGTATGTCTCTCATATTTCAGGCTGTGTTGTAGACACTACAATGCATGTTGTTCTGTAAGCTACTGTTAGTACATTTGGCAGGGTGTCAGTGGGGCACAGTTGACATTTGTTTTCACATCAGGGACATCCCTGTAACTCAGTCACAGTTGCTATGTCTGCACTCTTAACTATTCAACTATGGCTGTGTTTATCCTGCTCTGAGTATGTGTGTGGCTTGCCAGATGCTACTGTGACATTATTACCTAGTAGCTACCAACTAGCATGACTGTTTCTCAGCACACAGTACTATTTTACAAATCCACTAGATTTGACAGTAAATATACATGACATGCTTTGTGTGCTAAACTTGTATATTCCCTTTAAATTAATTCCTACTATTTTATGATATATTTCTTTCAGCACAATGGTCTTGTATAGCACTCATGGCTTAGTGGTAAGTCATGCAGACTAGTGTTTCCAAGGTCCTGGGTTCGAGACTGAGGGAGGTATTTTATTTTGCTGCTGAGAAAACTACAGGCCTTGTCATTCAGAGTGACTAAGGCACTTTTAAGCAGTTGTAAGTGGGTTAGCGCTGATTTGCGCGGAGGTCACACATGCGCACTGCGCTTAGCTTTGCACACACCCGCTTACTACTGCTTAAAAGTGCTTACTCTCGCGCACACCTGCGCTATTTTCTTTGAAAGAAAAGAAAATGGGGAGATAGGAAAGTGATGAAAAAGGTTCACAGAGAGGGTAGGACAGTAGGAAACAAGCTCGGGTTTTGCAGGAGGGATGTAGGTAAGGCCCATAGCTGCCCATTTCTTCATCAGCAACAGCTGTGCATATGTTTGTAATTTGGTGTGACATTTGAAACCTTCCACCCCTGAGAGAGGTGTAAGGACAACAATAATACTTGTTGTACAGCCAATTGTAATTGACAGTTTACATGTCCAGCAGACATGTGTGCAAAATGGGCAGCTATGTATGGGGCGTAATTTTTTTGTGGGTACAGAGTGCCCTTTTTTTTCAGGTGAGAGTGGTATGTCAGGTACAGGAAGTCAGTATAGCTGGGGAGGTAGGTTGGGTAGGTTAACAGACAACACAAACAAGATGCATACAGGGGCGGTGTATGACACATGTGGGGGGGTTACACAATTGACGGGGATGGATGTTTGGATATCTCGAGCCCATGAGCCCACAGATGGCAACAATGGAACTGAGATCCCCACCCATGGGCAGTTGCCACTGTGCCTTCACTGCCCAGGACAGGGCTGTGTAGGCCGGGCAGCAGGCACACCCATGAGTTGTGCCACCCATGCCTCAAGCTGGCGTAGGGGCCCAAGCACAGCGTGCCGGATCTCCCTAAGCACCACAGTCCGGACACTATGGAGGGTAAATGGATGTTCTCCTCCGGCCATGCTTGCAGAGTGGGGACGAGACCCATCCCCTGCAGCGCTTCCACCCGCAGGTGGCACAGGGACACTGGAGGAGGTTCCGGCCTGGGCACTACTGCCAGGTGCACTCGCCAGCTGAGGTGGGAGAGGTGGGTCTGCTGGAACCCGCCTTCCCTGTCGTCCTATGTTTTGCATTATGTTATGACAGTTTGGGTTAGTAACGTACAATACCATTCACAATTAGTTGTAACAGCATGCATTAGTATTCCCATTAACCAAACACCCATATATTCAAGCCATTGAACAGCAAGCTTAACACATGCATAATTTGAACAGCAATACACAATCCAACAACATGCAGGGTTGATTGATGGCAACAGGCCATCAGGTTTGGATGTATGAACAGGGCAGATGCATCAACGTACATGCAAATATGTATGAACCAACAGGACAAATGTCCAGGGGTGTTAATTGTGATTGTACATACCAATTTCACATGGAATGGATTATATGTGGTTATAGGGTAGGGTGAAGAAAATTTAATTAACAACTTCAAATACCAATACATATGCTGTACATTTCTACTAGCTGCAGATAAATACACACTACAGTTCTGCCTACAGTTTCCTGTGTGATAACTATTTCAGGTTGGTGATAGGGATGTTACTGCTACATCAATATACATTTCATTTTTATTCATACACATTCATATCTGGCTCTGTTCAGCTACATCATCCTGCTACATTTGCTTTATATAGCTATAGACAACTGTGGATGTTTGGTATTTCAGACAACCATACTATCTGCATATTGCAGACTGAGAGCAACATATCCAGATTTTGGGACACACATTCCAGGTGCAGTACTGTTTTCAACACATGTTACTGTTTGGTTCTGCCTGTCACATTCATTTCATTCTGTACTGACTGCAGTATACTTTATTCAGGAGTTATTACTACTTTATTGGTGGAGTCATACCTCTTTCTCACACTCTCTCACTTGTTTTATTTTTACAATTCAGGATGGTACTTAATTCTAGGCTTTATTGACATGTTTTACCTGTAGTTATAACAATCCTTTCCAACAATCCAAATTATGTCATGTTTCTGTATTTCAACAGGGATATATTTCACACATATGTTTTACTCAGCTTCTGCAGCTGTACTTTTCAGCCTGCTGCAGGTTATGTACTATTATATTACAGGTGGGACATCTTTATTTCAGACTTGTTTCATTTTTATGTTTGGATTACAGGCTGCATCACACTTTTGTAATCAAGCAATACTTGCAAACCCTCTTACACTGTTACTTGCACATTTTATTAATTAGTGACTACACTGCACTCTTTTGCTAACTGTCATACTTATATATTTATTTACAGTTACAGGGAGAGAATTACTGACCTGCCTGGTGGCGCAACCGCACCAGCCTATCGCCATAGGCTCGACGGTTCACAGAACGGACACCTGCAGCTGTATTATAAATAAAGTAATATTGGAATACACATCTCCATAATATCAGCTAGGTTAATTTCTTACATAAGTAATTACATGTAACTTACTCAGTAGTAGGGCTTTGGGCATTTGCCGAGCCTCCTGGATCCAACGGTTCAGTTGGTCCTGCTTCCATCTCTTCAGGTTCGCATGGTGGTGACGGACCTGCTCACCAGTCCTTGGTATTTATGTGGCACTGGTGAGATCATGAGCCAAATGGTCCCATGCCTCAGCCCTATATGCTCCCCACAGGACCTGGCCCTGCATGAGTTGGGCCTCATGATTATGGACGAGGAGCCTAACCATATATTTGGACTCCTCAATGCCCCACCTCTGTGCTCGGAAGCAACTACCCTCACCTACACCTGACATCTTGGCTGCAAGTCGGTTCTACAATCGGTTATGCTGTGTATTCCCACCTATGGGGCTTATATATGCCGTTTTTCCCACACTTATCTGTGATTGGCCATTTTGGAATTGTATCAGCTTCACAAAACCTGCTTTGTCATGCTCCTCTTTCTATTCATTCCTATATATTTGCTATTACTGCATTTCTAAGTGCAACTGTCATGGCTTAGTGGTTCAGTACTTTGACTATGGTGCATGGTATCCTGGGTTCGAACCTGGCCATTGCATTTTATATTTTATGACTGTCTACACAGGCTAGGAGGTGTGTCTGTGTAAAGGCAGTTTTGATACAGCTTGCTCAACGTTGCCCGTCGGTTAGCTTGTTGGCGCGGTGCGCAGCTCCGTGCAAACGGGTTACGCCAGTTTACGCGTAGTTTGGCTGTCAGCATGCACATTACACTCAGCTCAGCTACGGGCACACAGTTTCAGTGTGTTAAAGCACTGCTCAACCCTGGGCACTCATTTTACACCTATTAAACCACTGCTCACCTACGGGCACACATTTTACACCTGTTAAAACACTGCTCACCTACGGACACTCATTTTACACCTGTTAAAACACTGCTCACCTACGGGCACTCATTTTACACCTGTTAAAACACTGCTCACCTACGGGCTTTCATTTTACACCTGTTAAAACACTGCTCACCTACAAGCAGATATCCTCAACTTGTTAGACTGTAGCTCAGCTATGGGCACATCTCACATTTTTTTTTATTTTTTATCTCACATTTCTTCAAAATACATGGCCCATTTCATTACATTTTACATAAAATATAATTTTATATATGTACATATATGTCAGGGACTTGTTTCGTGCTTATTTCACTAAAAATAAAAATTGATGTTGTGGGGGATCGAACCATGACTGTATCCTCTTCAGCCGACGTCTCTACTGCTATGCTATTGCTTCTTGGCTTACTTTGCATATTTAGTTCTTATATGCTTTTCCACTGACTGCTAACTGTGGCTAAGCGCTGGGCATGCCCGCGCAAACGAGCGCACTCACGGGCAAACATCTTTACAACTTATAAAAAAAAATTATTAGATGTTCATTTTTACATTTTATGTTCATAGTCTGTGGGGCATGTGTTCTGTTGTGTTTATTCACATTTACACAGACTCTGTCGTGGGGGTTTACTTTCAGGACTTTTACTCTTCTGGGGGCGTGTCCGTTTGCGGTGCTCACCCTACGGACACGTCCCCTACTGTCTTACATGGACCGTGTTAGCCTTAGGTGTGATTCAGCATGCCCTCATGCATATGCATGACATTCTGATGTCACACCATTTAACTGCAGCCTCCGTGTAAGCCTTGTAACTCTTACACGGAGGCTTCGTGAATCCTGCCCATAGAGTGAGTTCAAAAAGTTCAGACAACATATGCAAACACTTTTCAAAAGTGCATAAGAGCTTTAAAGTCAGCAAAACAGAATACTGACAAATATAATCTGATTAGTAAAGAGTTAAAGAAACAGCAGTTAACTGCGCTGATAAAAAATTATTTACGGCGTACTATTCTACCTTTAGAAAATGGTTAAGGGTACACAGCACAAACTTTCATTCAGCTAAAGCAAGGCACTTAAATAGTGATTTTAAAACCATTTCAAATATCAAAACAGTTCTAGGGCATAAAAATCAAATGAGAGTAGTTAAATGCAGAAAAGACATGACGTCATAAGTCTGACATGCATGCATTTTTTTTTCTTTTCATCTAAAGTGCAGCAAAGGCAGACCACAGCAAATGTAAATCATGTAACTATATTTGCTTTAAGTATGCATTAGTTAAGTCAGTATCTCTTTTGTTTCTTACAATATTTTGTAATTGTATAATAGCATAAAAACTCCAGCAAAAACAGCCTTCAAAAGCAGTATTATGCATAGTTAGGCAAATTATGAATGTTTATTATAATTCTAAAAGTTTTCCAACTGCATTCTAATATCAAGTTGCAAGCATATTAACGAATGACTGAAGGTATGAGTAAGGGCTGAAGGAGTTATGGGTTAAGCATCTGGAATGCACACACGAAAAAGAAAGAAAAAAAGTATGTGAGCTCAAATCTTTCCAGGCTGGAATTGGTAGTTACAAAATGTTGCATAAGATAAAATGTTACTGATACTAAAGTTTATAAGGTCAATGAAACAAGACTGGTTGTCAGGCCAAATGGCTTACGTTTTTCTAAAACATTATTGTTAAGTATTCACATACAGAATTAAGCAAAAAGCACAAAAGTCTAATCCTGTTTAGTAATTGTAATAAGATGTCACAGTTGTGCATATATGTCATTAATAATCTGTTTGCAAGTAAATACTATGAGTACAATCAGTACATGGGCTATAGTATGCAGTTAAATATGCAGGTCCCTTTACAAAAAGAGAGGGTACAAATAATTACTAGTAACAGTAAACGTCTTTTCAAAATTGGTAAAAGCAATTCCTATTACAACTTTGACAGTATAGGCAACAGCAAAATAAATAAGCAAATGTGTAAAAGCAAAGTGTCACAGTCTACTTAACAGCCAAAAGGGCAAGCATAGATTCAATTCTCACAGCATAAAACAAACAATACGGCAATAAAATGATGTATACTACAGGGAAAAGGGCATGTTTTCAATTTTTCACTAACTGTGTAAACAGTACTGCAAAAGGTATGTAATTAACAGGCTTCAGTTTAATGCTAGGTTTAAACATTGGACTGAGTGTACATTACAGCCATGTATATACAAATACAAAAACAATTTGTACAAGCAAGTGTATTCTGTACAGTATATAGTAAATGGTTTATCTATGTAAATAGAGTAACAAGTCAAAGCATGACATTTGTGACGTGTTTTTTTTTCAAAAAACAAGACTGCAATGCCTTTGCAATAAAATTCTCAAGCATTGTCAATAAATCACAGTATAAAACATCACTGCATAGAGTCATATTCAGATTAATCCAGTTCTAATAGTAATGGTTGTCATCATTGTGTTGACAATATTAAACTGTGTTAACTTGCTGTATTAAAAGGAAATCTAAAGGTTTTGTTTCCCAATGTGTTTCTAGTTTATAGCAATATAACTTGACTATAGACAGTTTTGTATTTAAAATAAAACAGAGGGACTGTATACAGTAATATATATGTTTAAATATGCATAGATGCATATACACATCTGTTGCTATAATATATGTAAAAATAATATAGTTAGTTAAATACATGTATTTCTGTTTGGTAGCACACATATATTCTGGTACAGCTTGAGACAAGCAGAATGTCCAGTGTCTGGAACATGCTTCAAGGACTATAGATAAAAATCCAGCTGCAAGACAAGGCATGCAGCATTCAACACAGACATCTGCATTTCATTTGCATCATTCTGAACATCAAAACAGAGGGAATTACAATATTTCACGAATAAAACTTAGTAAAAAAATGCTACACAAAATAGAACACAAGACAATTTCAGTTGTAAAAAGCATACACCATGTACGTTTAAGAAAATAACATTTAACACAAATATAACAGCATGGTTAGCTAAACAAGGTCAGGCATACATAAAAGTAGAGAAACAATCAAAGACTGACATAAACATTTCAATAAACAGCTCTAAATACTTACCATTCTGGGTAATAAACCAGTACTTCATGCAGATCAAGTGGTAAAAATATCATCCACTTGTACCATGATAGGACAACAATACCAAAAGACAATATTGCACTTCAATATTACATTTCCAAGTTTTAAAGATAGCAAATGCAGATTTAAAAAAAACCTTGGTATGAAAACTAGTAAAACAAGATATCTCACAGATTATACATTTACAGGCACAAACAAATCTTACTATTTAGTAAGTCATTACAAGTATCTTTGATAGACAGATTACAATTTAGTATAAATGGACAATATTGCCTTCAAATTTCAAAATGTTTGTTAAAGTGGCAACACAGTTTGTATGTTAGGTTTCAAATAACTCAGTGTTAATAGTAAAAGACAAAAACAGAAGCTGACACTGCCCATAATTGGTGGGACATATTTAAAAAAATGGTCATCTGGGACCAAATTGCTAAATTGGTTAATACATCCTGTGTTGGTAATTTTGGGAGTCATAATAATAATGAAAGCTTAAAATTGTTTTATATGCTGCAGGTTACAAAGAGTTACAATAACTCAACAAGTTATGATTATAAATATGAGCAAAGTGGTAAATGCTGTAAATAGCAATGCTAATGAAACAAATGCAGTTTTTTCTTTTACTGAAGTTTAGTCCAGTCCTCAAAAATACAATAAGGGGGAACTGAAAGATTAGTATTATTCTGTTTTATTCACTGTCTTTTCAAACTGTTGCTAGCATGATTATTAGCTAGCATGATTATTAGCTTGAATAAAAGCTGCGAGAATAATATGAAATATTAAGGGTTAATTTAGAAATAGTGTAAAATGCTGAAAAATAGAAAGTAGTAAGTGTGCTGGCAAACATATAATAGCTTAAATAGATTTTTGGCATCCATGTAAAGGAGTATGTTATTCAGAAACAAAGTCTGTAAAATAACTACATAGATGGCAGCTGCAAGGACATCCATAAAGTAAAGCTGAAACATCAAGCAAGATAAAGATGAAACACAGATAATGCTGGAAAACTACATTTCAGAAAATTGAGTTTCCTTGGACCACCGAGCTTAAAGAAAGGACAAACCATAAATTAGAAGAACAAAGAATAACTGTTATACAAAGAAAGAACTGTTTTACATCAGACTCTGGAAAAATATCAGATCTTTTGGTATAAATGTAACTATGCTGAAACAGACTTTGGGAATTTGCTATAGAGAGCTGACAGCATACGTGTCATGTGTTTGTAGAACCAAAAGTCAAATGTAACAGAAGTGTCGTACTAACTAAAGCAGTTTACTGAAGCAGTTTGCCTCTGTATATTTATTGTACTTAGTACAATCCAGTATTTAAAAGTAGCTTGGTTATACTAAGAGTTAATATACTGTGGTATGCTTGCATGCAAATGTAAAGAGGAACCAACAGAAGGAAGCACAGAATTCTTCAGTCCTGTCCTACAAGCGGTGTAGCACTGTGGTGACACATTGACTATGTCATATCCCGGGTACAGCCGAACACAGGTAACAGGTCTGTATAACAACTACTGCATGTGCCACATGGCTGATAGGTCTGAGAGGTGTATGCAGGTGAGTGCATGGTGGCTGATGTCAGCAGCTCTTCTACAGTGGACAACTGTAAGTGTACTGGATGGCACACTTTAAATGTCCGTGAATAACACACACACACACACACACACACACACACACACACACACACACACACACACATACACACACATACACACGCTTTGGTGTTGATGCAATACATAGAGAATACTGTTCACTTGGATTTAATTCATTTTGCAGTGAACTCATTTTGGCTTATATAATTCCACCCAGAAACATCACATCAGGAAATAATCAGTTCACCAGTTTAATGTCATTGACAATGATGCTGGCAGTGTATATGTCCTCTTCCCCAATGTAGTGCAATCCTGGAGTTGGTAAATATAGGTGTGCTGGTGTGGGTGGCACAGCCCCCACTTTGGAGGGTGTGGGGTGGCATAGAACCACACATAGTGTGATTAACAACTGCTTAACCTGTTAACATAAACTGTGCAGTATAACTGTACACTAAGTGGGGGGATACTCTCAACAATAACCCCAGTGTGGGAGGCTGTGGCCACAACAGCCACACCCATGTATATAAACCAACTCCAGTATCGCTGTACGAATGTACAGTGGGGAAGATGGCATTTACACATCTACTACTAGTTTTGCTTGAATGTATTTCCACAAGATGATTGCTTTGAAATGTTACATTTGGCCAGTTAGTTTTCGGACAAATGATCTCCTGAGACATATATTTTCTGCAAACTGAAGAAGATCCCTTTACATACACGCACACTTACTTGGCAACAATGAGAGTAGAACCCTTACCTAGGTACTTATTTCTACTGATGTGTTTTAATTTCACACACCACAGAGCTTTTAGGGTGAGGTGTGTTCCGAGTTTCCTGTTAAGTGAAGAACATCACCAGGCCTTGCACATTATGGGAATGGGGGATGTACTGGGTGTTAGTGAACATTACATAGTGTGACATACTGTCATATACACATTGACAAACACATACAGTCATAGACACATTTGACAGACCTGGGTTTAGCAGTGCTAACTACCTTGTCAGTGAGTCCATACTGTTACAGAGTTTTTGCACATAGCACATGCATCATTGGACTGGATAGGGTAATCAGTTACCTGTATGGTTGATGGTGACAGCGGTCCTCATACAGTGGACATTGGGACACATACTGGGGGTACCATGGTGTAAAGACAGTATACCCAGCACCAACACCCCACATTGGATATTGTACTCACTGAAACCCATGATAATGCTCTGACATACCCACAATCACACATTGACCAGGACTGCAATACAACTCTTTGTCTATCTAATCAGTGCTACTACATGGATATGCACTTATTGCACATTCCACAGGGATAGTAGGGTGAGGGTTTGTCATGACTTTCCTAATGTCAGCAACATAGCTATGCCTTATAATGTATGGCAAGGTTTATTATATTTGAATAATGTGTTCTCAGAATGCTGTCTCCTACAAATATCCACACTCACACAAATACACACACTTGCCAGGACTCAGAAGGTAACCCATGCCTATCTACCCATTTGTAGAACAGTGTTATGCTGGTACTGCAAGCTCCAGGTAGCCCATAGGGTGAAGAGTGTAACAAGGTACATTTAACATCAATTACAGCAGCGTCCTTTTCTAAGTATGGCAATGGGGGGTGTAGTGGGTGAGAAGGCCTTCAAAGTAATTTCAACTATGAGTTTACAAACACTCAGACACTGTTATTCTCAGTAATGCACACTGACACATTTGTTAGTACTGGGGTCCATAGGTGCAGGTGTTCCTAGGTGTGTACCAGGCTAATGTCCATGGAGAGATGAGAAGAGTAGGGCATGTGAGTACACTGGTATCATGCCGCCTGACATTTGTCAGCAGGCCATCTATCAACCGATGCCACTTGAGTGATCCCCAGGGTGACAGTTAAATTCAGCATCCAATCATCTGGTTTTCTCTTGCAGAGTTCCAGTACGGTGCTCCAATTGACATGTATGCAACATATATTATATAACATTGCCAGTGTCTGGGTTAGAGACCTGTACCCAAGCATGTTCTGTTGACTGTGGTAGTCTGGTTGAGGTATCCATGGCATGTGGTGCATACAGAGTGGGGTTTCCTAGCTGTGACATTCATAACACAGCTGGGCAGACATGTCAGTGTCAGTCAATCAGAGATTGCCTTTAAGCAGCCAAGATGGATACCTGACATCTGCACATCTGTACAGAGGCATGCTTTCCTATTAAATACTAACTTTTAAGGTCACATGACTTGTGTTTAATCATTAAAAACGTAACTAGCATTATTAATTGAAAATATTCAATTAATATAGTTCATAAATAACATCAGTTAAATAACATTTACAAATAATAACATTTTTTAAAAATAGTAATAATAAAAACAATGGGCAGGATTCACGATGGCTTGTACGGAGTCTAAGAGTAGTGTAAGAATCCATGCAGCCATAGCGATCCAGGAACAGCCTGTATTTGCGTGTAAGAGAGCACCTAAAACGGCTCTTACACGGACAGGGCGTGGATATGCTAATTACCTCACTTGCAGCCGAAAGGTATGCAAATGAGGTAATCTAGTGATCCAGGAAGCAGAAACCTGCCCGTGTAAGAGCCGTGTTATCTGCAGAAATGTACTCAGTTGACAACTGAGTACCGTTCTGCAAATAACACAATGGAGCCTTGTCAGCTCCAAATAAAGGTTGCATATGTTCCAGGCAGCATGCCAATGGCCAAATATATGGCCACTGGCAACGAACCCTGATGCAAAAATGAAATAAATTTTTTTTTTCGGCGATCGACGATGTTTAAACGTAGCACAGCACCGCGCAAACAGGCTGTGCTATAAAAAACAGAAAAATAAAAATTTAAAACCAAAGCATGAATTTACAATGTAAGGGAATAGCAGGCTGAAAACAACATGGCCACCGAGTAGGGGTTGCTAAGGGGGGAAGCTGAGTGTAAGACATGCAACTAAGCATTAGTAGGCAATCCTAGCAAATGAGCACATCCCCTGGAGTGCAGGAGTAGGATAAGGGGGAGTAACAGAGTAGGAGATAGGTGACATCACAGAGGGGTATGTATGAAAGAAATGAAGCTCATTGGAGCACAGTGGCATGTGAAGGATGTCAGTGACACATCATGGAAAGAGGAGTGTCAACAAGTAGGCATGGGAAAGCCAAGAAATGGAAGGTGTACACTATGGATAACACCAAAGTTTCTTGCTGGGCATGCATGCGCACGTGTGTGCGCCTGTATCCACGAGTAAGATAGAGTGTGCGCATGTAAGCGTGAGTGCACGCGTTTAAGCTGGAGTAAGCATGTAGGAGCCTGTTTAAAGACCTGTAAGCTTGTTTGCACTGGTGTGCACACGGTTTAACCCGAATAAGCAGATTCTAGTCCGTCTAAGCATGTGTGTGTGCATGTTAGCCACTGTGAGCATTTTTGCTCTTGTATGCTCGTCGCTCTCCCCTGAGGAAACAGAAAGGAAAAAGGAAGCAGAAGAAAGAGTAGGAAGCTAGCAGGGAATACTGGCAGAGCTAGCAGGTGAAAATAATCAGAAGCAGGCAATTACACAGGCAGAACAGTAGCCCAGCCCAGCACTTAAAACTCTACAAACAACAGTGCAGTATGTTTCTCTCAAGAGACACTGCAACAGAGGAGTAAACTATCAGAAGTGAAAATTGAAAAAGCTTCACTCAGACCAAAAATGCTAGGGGCTGCCATAGCTGTTATAAGGAGATATATGCAACATGCTGAGGGTGGTAACTATGCAAATGCTGCTGGACAACCCACAGTGAGGAGACGGAGAAGAGTGTACAGGCCCAGGGTCACCTACCAGGGGTTACATGAGCTGGAGATAGTAGAGCGCTATAGAGTGGACGGAGACCTCCTACAGCAAATTGTTGAGCTGTGCAGGCCATGCCTCACACACAAAACCAACAGAGGGGAACCCATCCCAGTGGAAATCAAGGTATGTGTTGGCCTAAGAATACTAGCAACTGGTACCTTCCAGAGACTAACTGGTGATATGATGGGGATATCACAGGCATCAGCATCCAGGGTACTGCACCAGTTCCTGGATGCCATGTCAGCACATGTCGGTGATCATGTATATTTCCCCAATTCCTATGAGGTATTGGTCAGCAATATGTGTCTCTTCCAGCAAATACGGAATACCCTGAGGTAGTGGGTGCAATAGACTGCACGCATATATGCATCAAAGCACCAGCTGGTGAGCGGGATAAGGCCTACATTAACCGCAAGGGCTTCCCCTCCATCAACTGCCAGGTTATGTGTGATGCCCAGGGCATAATAATGAATGTGTGTGCTGGCTGCCCTGGAAGCTACCATGATTCCCATATCTGGCATTTGACGCAGCTGTACCAGACATTTGCCAATGGGGACATCCCACATGGTCACTTAGTGGGGGATGCTGGCTACGCACTGGAGCCATGGCTGATGACACCCATCAGAAATGCACACACACCTGAACAAGAATGCCTGATAAGGCACATGCACAAACACAAAATATAATCGAGCATGTGTTTGGGTTGCTCAAGTCACGGTTCCGGTGCCTGGACACATCTGGTGGAGCCTTGCAGTACTCACCAACTACATGTACCCAAATTGTCATGGTATGTGCTATGCTACATAATATGATTCTGTGAAAACAGCTGCAGCAGGACCAGCATAGGGCTGGGCCAAACAGCCCCCCACCATTGCCAAGGCCATCACAGGCAGAGCGTGACTTGGAGGAGGAACAACCTGAGCCTGCCCCAGTAGGCAGAAGGAGGCATGCCCAGTATGCCTTGCCCTTGGCAAAGAGGCAACACATAGCACATACACTGGCTCAGTAGGAACCCTGGAAATGATACCTCTCTCTGACTCACACATATAGTAAAAGGGATGCCTAAGTTGTCACAACCTGCTTTCAAACATGTACAGGGAGTGTAGAATGTGCATCCAACATAGACAGTCCTGCAGCACCACCTGAGGCATGGTTGCCATGTGTTAAGCAATGTAACACCATGTAGTATATGCAAACTTGATGACCCTGACTAACATCCTACCCTCACCAAGCATGATGCCACAATATGAAGACAAGATGATCAATTACAATAATTGGCTTAAGTATTGCTTTTAGTCAAAGGGGATCCAATGCCTGTCAGCCTGGAATGACATGCTGAGCAAGACACGATGCTCCACCTGCTACGGATGGCTTGCACCTATCACCCCTGGCCTTTTGGATACTGGCAAAGGCTGTTGTCACCCCCACCATGCCTTAAATAGATAAGGATCAAAACACAAACCCACCTCCATAGGTATCACAAGGGATAAGAACCTAGAAGTAATGCTACCCAATGCCAAAAGTCTAAACTGCAAGATGCATGAAGTCCAAACTCTCCTCAGCATGGAGAATGTTGATATCTGTTCTGTAACAGAAACCTGGGTCAAGGCTCACAAGAGCACCCTAACACTACCAGGTTACACCTCATACCATGCTTTACAGCCCCAAAACATGGAACAAACTACAAAAGGAGGGTGACTATCAATA
Organism: Protopterus annectens; assembly: GCF_019279795.1. Classification (NCBI taxonomy): domain Eukaryota; kingdom Metazoa; phylum Chordata; order Ceratodontiformes; family Protopteridae; genus Protopterus; species Protopterus annectens. Next base: position 828,731,809 of record NC_056739.1, read on the forward strand.
ATTGACAAGGATAACCACACCCCCAGGTTGGTGCCACAGCAAGAAGCAGCATGGACTATCCATGGGCACGTAACAGTGGCTAAAACTGCCTCCCAGTTAGTAGCCTGCTACAGATCACTCTCTTAACTCCAGGAACTGCACTTGGCCTACTTCAGAACACATGAAAATATCAAGGTATCTCCAAGCAACATTATATTGGGTGACTGAAAATACTCAAACATAGACTGGGAGCATTATTCTAGCTCCAACACCCTAGGCCAAAGGTTCCTAGAATTCATAAACCAAAATGCTATGGAACAACTTACCACTCCCGCAAGAGGAGTAAGTATACTGGATGTGATAATCAGCAACATGGGTACTCTATGCCCAAGATGAGAAGTGTATCCCTCACTGGTAAGATCAGACCATAGAGTAATCTCACTGGATATTCACATCCTGACCCCAGTCCCTGGGCAGAAAACCACAGTGAAAAACATGTGTAAAGCAAATATTTCACACCTCCAAACTGAGGTGGAATCCATTAAAGGCCTTGTGCCTGTGGAAAATATGGGCCAGACCTCAGAACCCTTTATAAATGCATTCTATGAACACATTCAGGAATGCATGGATTATGCAATCCCAAATAAAACCAAGACCCAATCCCATACACGCAGGCATCTGGCCTGGTGGACCCCAGCCACTACCAAACCATGTAAGAGAAGGAGGACGCTACTACATGATAGAGCAAAACCCAAAAAGGGAAGTAATCACTGATCAGTATTATGGAAAAAAATATGGCCACACATAAAATCCTCTAAGGCCCGCTACAACATGTTGAATCTGGGAATCTTGAGGCAATGTTACACCTGCCTCATGTACAAAGACAACCCCCTCCTCCCCCCAACAAATACAAATATATGTGAGAGATGCAACTATTTAGCCAAACTGGAGGCTGAGCTCTCTGAACTCAGTACTGGCAAAAACAGTCCGGAGGAGAAGGTAACCACACACACCACAAACTCAGTCTCACATAGACCTATCACAACTGCAAACTAAACACATAAACACACAAAAACATTCCCGGAGGTTCTAATTAAAAATCTACCAAAACAACAGAAGCCTCCAAAGCAGACACCCAAGCAACCACTACCTCAAAACATAGCACATGCAACACATAGTTCACAAAGTCAGTGTGCCAAACATTTACAGCCCTTAAGGCCAAACAACATGCCTGATACAATTGTAATAGGTGACTCCATAGTCAGACACACTGATGTCCCGCTCACCAGACTGAACAAGGAAAAGGTTACAGTAAGCTGCCTGTCAGGTGCTAGAATCCGCCACATAACACAAGCACTCAGGTCACTCCAAAGCAAGTAGAAATATGACTCAGTCATTGTCCATGCCGGTGTGAATGACCTGAGACGTACCTCTCTGGACTACATGAAAAGAGACATAGAGGAGCTCTCTGATTATGTAGCCCAGGCTGGTATGACCCTGACTCTGAGAAGCATCTTACCCTCACCAAGAATGATGCAACAGTACAAACACAGAATGATCAGCTTTAACAATTGGCTCAATTACTGGTGTCATTCTAAGGGGATCCAATGTCTGTCTGCTCGGGATGACATGCTTGACAAGCCACGCTGCTTCACAAGGGATGGCTTGCACCTGTCACCTGTGGGCTTCTGGATATTGGCCAAGGCTCTTGCCACCTCCATAGTGCCTTTTTTAGGCAAGGCTCAAAAGACAAACCCACCTCACTAGAAAACATAAGTGGAAAAAAACTAAGGGTAATGCTGCTCAATGCCAGAAGTCTAAACCTCAAGATGCATGCTCTCGAGGCCCACCTCAGTATGGAGAACATTGATGTCTGTGCAGTGATGGAAACCTGGTTCAAGGCTCCTGAGAGCACCCCAGCACTACCAGGTTATACCTCATATCATGCTTTTCGGCCCCGAAACTTGGACCAAACCACAAAAGGAGGGGGAGTAGCCATATTCATCAAAGATACCCACCCCTCCAGGTTACTGGCAATGCACGAACCATCGGAGACTATTCATGTGTATCTAACCGTAGGCAAAACTGCCATACAGTTTGTAGCATGCTACAGACCACGGTCTCAAACTCAGGAACCCCACTCAGCCTTTCTGAAGACACTGGAGATTATGAATGTCTCTCCAAATACCATCATATTGGGAGATGTCAACTACCCAAACATAGACTGGGAGCAATACTCAAGCCCCAACACCCTAGCCCAAAGGTTCCTAGAATTCATAAACTCAAATGCAATGGAACAACTAGTCACCACTCGCACAAGAGGAGATAATATACTAGACCTGATCATCACAAACATGGGGACACAATGCTCCACACCGGAAGTATACCCGTCATTGCTGAGATCAGACCATAAATTAATCTCACTGGAATCCACATCCCGCCCCCACCCCCTGCACAAAAGACCACAGTGAAGAATTTCTCAAAAGCCGACTTCACACTTCTTAAGACTGAAGTGGTATCCTTCAGGGCCCCTGGGCCACTGGAAACCACAGACCACACCGCTGAATCCTTTATAAACACTTTCTATGGACACCTTCAAGAATGCATGGATCATGCAATCCCAAATAAAACCAAGACCCATTCCCCCAAAGGCAGGCATCCTGTCTGGTGGACCCCAGCCATTAACAAACTTTACAACAGGAGGTAGAAGCTACTACATGACGGAGCAAAATCCCTAAAAGGGAAGGCATCTCTGATCAGTACTAACAAAAAAACACAATCACTCATAAAATCATCCAAGGCCAACTTTGACAGAAAAATCGCAAAGGACACAAAAGTCAATCACAAGGCCTTCTTTACTTATGTTAGAAACATGGGTGGAAACTCCCAGATATGCTCAGAGTTAGTCCATAACGACACAAAATACACTGAACCCACAGACATTGCCAACATTCTGGCAGACAGGTTCAGTGCAAATCCCCCCCCCCCAAAAGGAGAAATATCTATCCCAGCAGCGTGTAGCCTCCCTAACATCTCAGATGCCCAGGTGAGAGCCACCCTCTCCAAAGCTAAAAACACAGCATTAATGGGACCATACGGTGTCCCGGGTTGTGTGCTACATGAACTCCAAGAGGGACTAAACCCGCACATAAGGCTGCTATTTAATCTCAGCCTTAATACAGGATACGTACCCAAAGAATGGCGTACAGCAACAGTGGTCCCACTCCACAAAGGAGGTGCTTCTACAGACCCTGGAAATTAACGCCCCATAAGCTTGACGAGCCTGGTCTGCAAAGCTATGGAGAGGATCATTATGGAACTCATAAACAAAGACATTGGGGACCTACAGACACTGCATCCTACCCAATTTGGCTTTGTCAAGGGCAGATCCTGCCTTTTGAACCTGGTCGACTTTTTTGAAACAGTCACTAAGGCCATTGATGAGGGTAAGGCAGTTCACACTGCCTACCTTGACCTTGCAAAAGCTTTCGACACAATACCCCACTTGGGCATCATAGACAAGCTCACCAGCTCAAATGTAAACCCATATGTCACAAGATAGGTTGCAAACTGGCTCAAGGACAGAACCCACAAGGTCAGAATTGCTGGGGCCATGTCAGACTCTAAGCCAGTCACAAGTGGTGTCCCACAGGACTCTGTCCTGGGACCCCTCTTGTTCAGCATTTATTTTTCCAAGGTGCAAGCAAATATAGGAGGATTGTTGCAGAAAAAGTTTGCAGATGACTGCAAACTGGGCACCATAATTGATACTTCAGCGGACACAAGCATCCTTCAGAAAGGCCTCATAGAAATGGATAACTGGTACCAGAGCCATGGCCTTAAACTGAACGGCAAAAAATGTATAGTCATACCCTTTGGGAAAAACAAGGTACCCACAAATTACCACATAGGTGGTAATCCATTAAGTATGGAAGAATTAATCAGGGATCTAGGGACACAAGTTGACAGTGAACTCATTTGACACTCACATTGCCAAGATGGCTAGGAAGACCTTCTATATTGGCCACCTTATCATGAAGGCATTCACATCTAGATCAAGAGAGGTCATTGTGCCCCTATACTCTTCTCTTATCAGGCCCATAATTGAGTACAATGCCCCATTTGGGATGCATCTTACCCGACACCTGTAGCAGTTAGAAAGACCCCAAAAGTACCTCACCAAGAGGATAAAGAGTCTCAAACATTTGTCATATGCTGCCCGGCTGAAGAAACTCCAGCTCTATTCAGTCGCATACCGCCTACTCAGAGGCGATCTATGCCTGACGTACAAGGCCATGTCCAATCCAGAATTAATGGACATGCTCCACCTCAGAAAATCCAAATCCATCAGAGCCACGAGAGCGAGAGATTTGAACCTCAACACAGAAATAAATAGGATGTGCTGGAGGGACAGATTCATAACCCAGAGGCTCCCTACACTCTGGAACAGAATCCCAGTCCATGTTAGGCAGAGGCCCTCACTGACTCTCTTCAACAGAAATCTTGATGAGTGGATGGGAGATTGTAGGTTTACACCGGGGCTCATCTCTGTGTCACTACTAGACAGAGACACAGTAAACTAAACCCTAAATGGGCATAATATTCACATTCCAAGGGGTGGCGAAAGCCACACACACTCTGGCTAGGCTTATAAATGCCCTAGGGCAGATAGCCTAGTGTGAACCTATGAACCTATGAAGATACAAATTGTACAGGACACTAAGGATAATCACAAGGCTTTCTTAACTGATGGTAGGAACCTTGGTGGAAATTCACAGATATGCTCAGAATTACTCCAAAATTACAAACAATACACCAAACCCACACACATTGCCAACATCCAACCAGACAGGTTCAGTGCAAAAATCCCCCCCCCCACCAAAATGCCAAATATCTATCCCAGCAGAGTGCTGGCCCCCTAACATTGCAGATGCTGAGGTAACAGCCATCGTCTCCAAAGCAAAACACACAGCATCAATGGTACCAGATGGTGTCCTGGGCTGCATCCAACATGAACTCCAAGAAGAATGGAACACCAAATAAAACTACTGTTCAATCTCAGCCTTACCACAGGATTTGTACCCAAAGAGCAGTGTACAGCAACAGTGGTCCCTCTCCACAAAGGTGGTGCCTGAATGGATACTGCAAACTATCACCCCAGAATCCTGACTAGCTTGGTCTGTAAAGCTATGGAAATGATCATCATGGACCTCAGAAATAAAGATATCGGGGACCTACAGACACTGGACCCTACCCAGTGTGGCTTACTTAAGGGCAGATCCTGCCCCTTAAACATGTTTGACTCATTTGAAACAGTCACCAAGGCCATTGATGAGGGGAATGTGGTCCACACAGCCTATCTGGACCTTGCAAAAGCCTTCCATACAATACCCCACTTGTTCATTATAGATAAGCTCACCAGCTTAAATATAAACCACTATTCAAGTAGATGGGTTGCAAACCAGCTCAAGGACAGAACTGACATGGTCAGAAATGTTGCAGCCATGTCAGACTACAAACCAGCTACAACTGGCATCCCACAAGGCTCAGTCCTGGGAACTCCCTTGTTTGGTATATATTTCCCAGAGGTACAGGCCAACATGAAAGGACTGTGTCTGAACAAGTTTGCAGATGACTACAAACTGGGCACCATATCTGACCCTCCAGCTGACACAAGCATCCTACAAAACGGCCTCATAGAAACAGACAATTGGTGCCAGAGCCATGTCATCAAGCTAAATGCAGAAAAGTGTATAGTCATCCCCTTTGGAAAAAGAGTAAGTGCCCACCAATTACCACATAGGTGTTAACCCATTAAGTACTTTAGATGTAATAAGAAACCTGGGGACACAAGTTGATAGAAATCTTGCATTTGACAACCATGTGGCTGTAGTGGTTAGAGAAACATATCATATACCCACCTAATCATGAAGGTATTCACATCTAGATCAGGGGAGGTCACCGTGCCTCTTCAGTCATCCTTCATCAGCCTCACAATTGAGTACAATGGCCCTTGCAGGATGTACCTTAGCAGACACCTCCAGCAACTGGAAAGACCCCAAAAGTACCTCACCAGGAGGATCAAAGGGCTCTAACAGATGCCATGTGTTGCCTGATTAAACAAACTGCAGCTCCACACAGTGCCATACTGCCTGCCCAGAGGCGATCTGTGCCTGATGTATAAAGCCATGTCCAAGCTGGAATCAATGCACATGCTGCACCTTGTAAAATCTGAATGCCAGTGAGCTATGCATATGAGAGACCTGAACCTCAGCACTGACATAAATAGGACATGCTGTAGTGATTGATCCATAACCCAGAAGCTCCCTCCACTCTTGAGTAAACTCCCAGTCCAGGTTAGCCAGAGAGTCCTCATTGACTCTCTTCAAGAGGAATCTTGATGAGTGGATGGGGATGGTAGGTTTACCCTGGGTATCACTTTATGTCACGGTAGACAGAGGCACAGTATACTAACCTTGAAAAATGTCATGGCAAACTCCAGTTAAAACGTGTGTTGAAGGACAAACACACTGACTAGCATTAGAAATGGCCTAGGGCACATAGCTAGTGTTTGTCAATGTCCACCCAAGTTGCGGAATACACTACTAATGTTGGACAAGCCTGGTTTAAGTAGTCCATAGCTGAACAAAATGCAGCATGGTCATATTTGCACAACTGGCCCTTAACCAGTCTGGTGTGCTCAGTATGAATATTTAAAGCAGTGAAAGGACTGAAACCCAGGATACTGTCCACCACAGTGAAAGTACTGAACCAGTACACTATACGATATTACAGTGTTTGGTCAGCATGAAAGAATGTGGACAACTGTATGCAAACTATCCCATGGAAACCCTGCAGGCACAGCATAATCCCTGTTGGGTTCAGACACAAAGCAGTTGGGCAGTAAGAACACAACATGACTTCCAACACACAACTATAAATGTGAAATATTGTTGAAGTTCACACACAACCACAAATGTGGTGGACCTCAGATCTCAACATATGGAAAGCTCACACTGGGCATGCTCGCACAATTTGATAAATGAGACATATGTCAGGCAACAAGCCATGGAAAGCCTGAACTGGGCATGCTCACACACTTAGGCCATGTCTCAGTATAGCAGTTGGCCACACATATCTGGCATTTGTATGTGTTAAGCCAGGAAACTCCCACAATACAGCAATCTGCCCAGTGCACACAGTTAAATGACAACAGAGACATAAGTAATATAGTGGATCCCTCTCATATTCAAACATCTTCCACAGATACACAAGTTGTTCATAGAAACAGGGGAAAGCTATGGCAATAACGACCTACAAACAGTTTATCAGCAACAAATATTGTGCATCTGAAACTTAAACATATGGGTGTAGAGGTCAATACTAGGCTGTTTGCCCTAGGGAATACATAAGCTTAGCCAGAGTGTATTTGGTGTCTGCCTCCCCAGTACAGTAGGCTACTGTGCCTCTGTAAAGCAGGTCACAGAAGGCACTGTTTAAGGCTAGTGTGCTGTGCCTCCATCAAGCAGGGACACAGTGGAGATCCCAGGGGTTGAATTTGCAATGTCACATCCATGTGGCTGGAGTTTGCTGGAAGAGGGTTGGCGAGGAGTTATAACATTAATTGGGATTCGATTCCAGACTGAGGGGAGCCTTATCTGCAGTGTCTGGACAATTTCACTGTCAACACTTGCAAGTGATGATTTTGAGGGATTGAAGTGTCTTGCCAATACTGTTCAGAGATGTCCTCCCTCTGTGGGATATTGCTCTGTAATGTATTAGCTCCCTCCTTCTGTTGTACAGCTTATATATGGCTGATGTAAACCAGACAGGTCTCCTGTTGTGGAGGTGTCTTGTTTTTATTTGGGATAGCATGATCAATGCAAACCTTCTGGATGCTCATCGAATGCATTTGTCAAGGATTCTGCAGATTGGCCTGTATAATCCTCCAGCATGGGTCCTTTGAAGTATTCCACCCCAGTCTTCACAAGTGCAAAGTCTGCTTTTGATAAATACTTTGTTTGCAGTGATTTCCTTGCCTGGGGGTGGGGATGGGATATGGATGTCCAGGGAAAGTTGGTTATGGTCAGATATTAACAATGGTGGTCTACCTCTGGTGTGGAATATAGAGTCCCCATGTTGCTGATGGTCAGGTCCAATATGTATTCCCCCTTGTGGCTGTGGTGATTGGTCCTGCCATAACACATGGATTCACAAATTGTAGTGGCTGTAGGGTGATGTTGTTGAGGCCTGAGTAGTTCCCCCACTCAATATTCCTGTACCTGAAGTTAACCACTGTAATGGTGTATGCGAACACCTTCATATTCTACACTGTTCCCAGGGAAGCCAAGTGTGGTTCCTGGATATGGGAGGGGAGGTCTGAACTGGTTGTGTTGTGTGTTACAAGTCCTGTGGTCATGAAGCATGGTATAAAACATAACCTGGCAGTGCTGATGTGCATATGTGACCCTGAAGTAGCGTCTGTTAATGCATATATATGCTATCCCCCATACTGACGGATAGTAATAGATGTACATACTTCTTTCTAAATAATGATGTCAGCACCCTATAAATACTGCAAGAGAAGAAAAGGCACCCAGTAATTTGAATAGTGTGCTCTGCTAATGCGTCTCTCTTAAGTGTCATAACATAGTTAGGTAGGGGTTTGAATCCTGCAAATGCTTAGTGTGTGTGTTTGGGGGGAGTTAGGGTGTGTGCAATTTTCTTGGAAAGAAATGGCCCTTTTGGCAACTGGAAGAACACACTACATGATGTACATTCCTCTTTCGAAAGACTGATGATGTCAGCACCCTATAAGTATAGCAGGAGAACACCAAAACGGAATGTAGCACAGAACGCCAAAAGCAGATAAACGTATTTTAATAAGAACGTTTTCGCTGCTGTTAAACAGTAGCTTCCTCAGACAATAAAAATAAGGCACCAAGGTGCTTTATAGCAGATAAAACATAGCCAAGTGACATCATTTCCTGTACAGGTAAAGCTCATGCTCATCATTTAATTAAACAAACACCAAGGATCAAAAATGTTTTACCTGGCGTTGCCATCTTAAAAAGCTAAAACATAGCTGGTAAATGAGCAAATACACATACCCGACCCAGCAAGACCCTATTATAGTAGGTATAAACAGTTTTTATATATATTATGAAACATTCTTAAATAAAATTTAAAATAAAAATGTGTATAAGAAAATATAAAAATATATATGTGTATCAAAATATATATCTATAAAAATAAAGATACTCCAAGTGCCCTCAAATGGGACATAAATAACATCGCTTACAAGCAGCAACATAATTGACAGTACAAGCCAAGTCTCCAAAGGAGTTTTTAGTTATTATACATTTGCATTCTTGTACAATTTTATAAAAACTCATATTTTTAAATCCAAGCTTAATAATGCACCAAGAAAAGGCCCAAAGATACAGTAATTCAAACAATTTAGTGACCTTTAAGGTCAAGATCTAAGGTAACTTTTGTATTTTAATATTACAGAAATGTTGCATGCTTCATTTAAACCTGGTGGGGCAAAGGCAGAAGAAGTTGCCATTCCAACTCTTTTATTTCCAACAGTAAAGGTTGGGGCCCTCTTATCCCCAAAGTTACCATGTCGATCCCATAAAGCAAAACTGTGCCCAGGGTTTTCCATGATATGCTTTGAAAGGGCATTGTCCAGTTTTTGCTTTTTTATAGCATAATTATGTTGGTAAATTCTGTCTCGTAATCTACGGTCAGTTTTACCAACGTAATATGCCCTGCAACAGTTGCATAGGGCAATGTACACCACAGACCTGGTATCACAGGAAATTCTGTGTTTGATGAAATATTTATCATCTTTGATGGTAAAAGAGTTCCCTACCTTTATTAGTCTGCACAAGTTGCACATGCCACAACTAAACGTACCAGTTTGTCTCGATGTTATGTTTTGTGTGTCCCAAGTTTGCAGTAAGTCTTTAAGGTTTTTGCCCCTTTTAAAAACAAATAGGGGATGAGCGCCCAAGGCTTCAAGCAAATATGCGTTGTTTAAAATGAACTGCCAATTTTTCCTAATGATGGAACATACTATACTAGCTTGATTGCTGTATGTAACAATGAACCTAGAGAGCTGATCACTAAAATTTTGTGTAGGCTCATCAAGATTGCAAGAAGGAACTCCGATAGGCAAACAATCAGTAAGTGAATCAGCCAAGGCAAGAGTCTGTGAAAAGTTCCTTTTAGTACCCTCAAGAAGGGGTGTATAGAACCCTGAAGCCCTTTTCATAGAGACTTCATCGATCAAACTGTCAATCAGTTCACACGGTATCCCCTGTTTAAAAACATATTCTTGAGGGTGGAACACTCGTCCTCAAAAGCCTTGGATGTATTACACATACGTGTGGCTCTAACAAGTTGACCCTTTACAATCGATCTTTTTTGTTTCCATGGGTGACTGCTGGCAAAATGCAAAAAAGCATTACAATATGTATGCTTCCTATAAATGCTAGAAAAAATGCCAGTATTGGAAAGATCTTTTGTGAGTTTGACATCTAAATAATCAATTTCGCTGGCAGAAAATTTATAAGTGAATTTTAAGAAAGTGCAAGACTCATTCATGTCCTCGACCAACTTTGTTGCAATGTCAAAGTCGCCCTGAATGAGAATGAACACGTCGTCCAAGAATCGAGTATAAAATTTATTGACATTTTTGAATAACGGATTCTTAAAGAGGACGTTCATTTCCCAGTAGGCGACCACTAAGTTGGCCACACTGCCACCACAAGGTGAACCCATAGCGATTCCCCTTTTCTGTAAGTAGTAGCAGTTGTTAAAGATAAAGAAATTGGAGGACAAGGTAATGTCCAGCAGAAGAGTAACTACTTCGATTTCATCTTTCGAAGCATTTAAATGAAGTAACATTAACTCAACCCATTCCAATGCTTCTTGATGTGGTATAGACGTATATAAGTCTACCACATCAATGGTAAGAAAATTATTGGAAGGTGAGAAAGGGACATCATTAATAGCTTGCAGAAAGGACCAGGAATCTTTGCAAATTTGCGGTAATAACTTCAGATATTTTCCCAAAATATGGTCAACAACTTTAGAGCAAGGGTGGGTGATAGAACTTCTCCCATCAACAAGGGCACGCATAGGTGGGTCCACTAAGTTTTTATGAATTTTGGGAATCCCAAACATAATAGGGATTTTGGGGAACGAAATATTGATGAAATTAAAGGTGTCAATGTTTATTCTTCCCTCAATAAACAAGTCCCTGAGGTACCCTTTGATTTTATTGTGTTGCCCTGATGTTTCATTTAAAGAAGAAAGTTCATAGGCAGGGAGTCTAAGACTTTACACATTCTAACAATGTAGTCTTCTTTGTCAAGAATGACTAAACCCCCACCCTTGTCTGGTTTCATTACCCTAATGGGTAAGTTCCGTAAGTTATTCAAGCTTCTTCTTTGTTCTAGTGAAATATTACTAGATTTATTGAAACATTGAATGTTTTCAAACAATTGTCTAAAGTCTAGTTCGCAAACATACTCAAAGGTGTGTAAGATGGGGTGCAAAGGTGGATTGAAGCTGCTAAGTAATTTAAAAGGTGCATTTTCTGTATTAGGGAGGCCTTTGAACATTACTTTAAGGTTAAGGTTTCTTACAAAACACTTAAATTCTATCAGTAGTTTTGACAAACATACTTTCTGATCAGGTACAAAATTTAAACCATAAGCAAGTAGTTCAATAAGGTCTTGTTCAATTTCCAAATTCGAAAAATTGTAAACAGTAAAGTCACCTTTTTTATTTTTTAAGATTCTAGGTGTTTCAGAGTGATTGAGTAAAGGCCCAAAGTTTTTTTCTACTTTGGCCTGTTCCGGTTGTTGGGTCGAAAACACCGAGGCGTTCGCTTTTGGGATGCCTATCCATTCTGGCTCGTCGGCCACAGGGCTCCAATCTACAGGTAACAATGTTGAAAGCATATCAAACAATTTAAAATTATTGGATTCAAAAATGTTAAAAATAAAAAAACTTCAGCTTGAAGTTTCATACTTCAAGCAATGCATCAATGAAAATATTGTGCCTAAGGGGTTGAGAAGCTCCTTTACCCCTACTAGATTATTCCAAGATGGGTCCTTTGTTAACGACCTTTCTAACCTGTTTAACAAGCAGGGACTTGAACTTTTGGACTTGATGGTGACTCACTATGGGAAACATATTGACCTTTTATTAACTGAAACTAATGCTCTTAATGAAAGCATTAAACTGGACATCAATTTTGTTAGGTATAAGTATGACTACCAAAGAATATTCGAAAGTATTGATGCTTTGTTGGTCAAATTAAAAGTGAATAAAAATAAGAAACTAATTAGGGATAGGCAAGCTTATGCTAACGATGCAGCCTACCCTAATTTGTCTAAAAAAGAAAAAGGGACTACTAATACTACTGAATGTTTGGAAACTGGAAATTATGAATCCGGCATAAATGATTCTACAACGATTTCTGAACAACTAGAACTAAACCAGGATGATGGGGATGAGGGCTCGTCGGCCTACCAGCTTAGGAGAAGCAATAGGATCAAGGCCAATGTTAACAACAAAGATCAGCGGCCTAATACTAACAACCAAAATAAATCTTTTTTAGGGCGAGGGAACTATCAGAGGAACAACAACCGGAACAGGCCGAAGTAGAAAAAAACTTTGGGCCTTTACTCAATCACTCTGAAACACCTAGAATCTTAAAAAATAAAAAGGTGACTTTACTGTTTACAATTTTTCGAATTTGGAAATTGAACAAGACCTTATTGAACTACTTGCTTATGGTTTAAATTTTGTACCTGATCAGAAAGTATGTTTGTCAAAACTACTGATAGAATTTAAGTGTTTTGTAAGAAACCTTAACCTTAAAGTAATGTTCAAAGGCCTCCCTAATACAGAAAATGCACCTTTTAAATTACTTAGCAGCTTCAATCCACCTTTGCACCCCATCTTACACACCTTTGAGTATGTTTGCGAACTAGACTTTAGACAATTGTTTGAAAACATTCAATGTTTCAATAAATCTAGTAATATTTCACTAGAACAAAGAAGAAGCTTGAATAACTTACGGAACTTACCCATTAGGGTAATGAAACCAGACAAGGGTGGGGGTTTAGTCATTCTTGACAAAGAAGACTACATTGTTAGAATGTGTAAAGTCTTAGACTCCCCTGCCTATGAACTTTCTTCTTTAAATGAAACATCAGGGCAACACAATAAAATCAAAGGGTACCTCAGGGACTTGTTTATTGAGGGAAGAATAAACATTGACACCTTTAATTTCATCAATATTTCGTTCCCCAAAATCCCTATTATGTTTGGGATTCCCAAAATTCATAAAAACTTAGTGGACCCACCTATGCGTGCCCTTGTTGATGGGAGAAGTTCTATCACCCACCCTTGCTCTAAAGTTGTTGACCATATTTTCGAAAATATCTGAAGTTATTACCGCAAATTTGCAAAGATTCCTGGTCCTTTCTGCAAGCTATTAATGATGTCCCTTTCTCACCTTCCAATAATTTTCTTACCATTGATGTGGTAGACTTATATACGTCTATACCACATCAAGAAGCATTGGAATGGGTTGAGTTAATGTTACTTCATTTAAATGCTTCGAAAGATTAAATCGAAGTAGTTACTCTTCTGCTGGACATTATCTTGTCCTCCAATTTCTTTATCTTTAACAACTGCTACTACTTACAGAAAAGGGGAATCGTTATGGGTTCACCTTGTGGTGGCAGTGTGGCCAACTTAGTGGTCGCCTACTACTGGGAAATGAACGCCCTCTTTAAGAATCCGTTATTCAAAATGTCAATAAATTTTATACTGATTCTTGGACGTGTTCATTCTCATTCAGGCGACTTTGACATTGCAACAAAGTTGGTCGAGGACATGAATGAGTCTTGCACTTTCTTAAAATTCACTTATAAATTTTCTGCCAGCGAAATTGATTATTTAGATGTCAAACTCACAAAAGATCTTTCCAATACTGCCATTTTTTCTAGCATTTATAGGAAGCATACATATTGTAATGCTTTTTTGCATTTTGCCAGCAGTCACCCATGGAAACAAAAAAGATCGATTGTAAAGGGTCAACTTGTTAGAGCCACACGTATGTGTAATACATCCAAGCCTTTTGAGGACAGTGTTCCACCCTCAAGAATATGTTTTTAAACAGGGATACCCGTGTGAACTGATTGACAGTTTGATCGATGAAGTCTCTATGAAAAGGGCTTCAGGGTTCTATACACCCCTTCTTGAGGGTACTAAAAGGAACTTTTCACAGACTCTTGCCTTGGCTGATTCACTTACTGATTGTTTGCCTATCGGAGTTCCTTCTTGCAATCTTGATGAGCCTACACAAAATTTTAGTGATCAGCTCTCTAGGTTCATTGTTACATACAGCAATCAAGCTAGTATAGTATGTTCCATCATTAGGAAAAATTGGCAGTTCATTTTAAACAACGCATATTTGCTTGAAGCCTTGGGCGCTCATCCCCTATTTGTTTTTAAAAGGGCAAAACCTTAAAGACTTACTGCAAACTTGGGACACACAAAACATAACATCGAGACAAACTGGTACGTTTAGTTGTGGCATGTGCAACTTGTGCAGACTAATAAAGGTAGGGAACTCTTTTACCATCAAAGATGATAAATATTTCATCAAACACAGAATTTCCTGTGATACCAGGTCTGTGGTGTACATTGCCCTATGCAACTGTTGCAGGGCATATTATGTTGGTAAAACTGACCGTAGATTACGAGACAGAATTTACCAACATAATTATGCTATAAAAAGCAAAACTGGACAATGCCCTTTCAAAGCATATCATGGAAAACCCTGGGCACAGTTTTTGCTTTATGGGGATCGACATGGTAACTTTGGGGATAAGAGGGGCCCCAACCTTTACTGTTGGAAATAAAAGAGTTGGAATGGCAACTTCTTAACGCCTTTGCCCCACCAGGTTTAAATGAAGCATGCAACATTTCTGTAATATTAAAATACAAAAGTTACCTTAGATCTTGACCTTAAAGGTCACTAAATTGTTTGAATTACTGTATCTTTGGGCCTTTTCTTGGTGCATTATTAAGCTTGGATTTAAAAATATGAGTTTTTATAAAATTGTACAAGAATGCAACTGTATAATAACTAAAACTCTTTTGGAGACTTGGCTTGTACTGTCAATTATGTTGCTGCTTGTAAGCGATGTTATTTATGTCCCATTTGAGGGCACTTGGAGTATCTTTATTTTTATAGATATATATTTTGATACACATATATATTTTTATATTTTCTTATACACATTTCTATTTTAAATTTTATTTAAGAATGTTTTATAATATATATAAAAACTGTTTACACCTACTATAATAGGGTCTTGCTGGGTCGGGTATGTGTATTTTCTCATTTACCAGCTATGTTTTAGCTTTTTAAGATGGCAACGCCAGGTAAAACATTTTTTGATCCTTGGTGTTTGTTTAATTAAATGATGAGCATGAGCTTTACCTGTACAGGAAATGATGTCACTTGGCTATGTCTTATCTGCTATAAAGCACCTTGGTGCCTTATTTTTATTGTCTGAGGAAGCTACTGTTTAACAGCAGCGAAAACGTTCTTATTAAAATACGTTTATCTGCTTTTGGCGTTCTGTGCTACATTCCGTTTTGGTGTTTTACTAGTGTGGATTTTTTCTTTAGCTATAGCAGGAGAAGAGAAACATCCAGTAATGCAAATAGCGCATTCTACTAATGCATCTCTCTCAAGTGTCATAACACAGTTAGGTAGGGGTTTGAATCCTACAAATGCCATGTGCGTTTTTGTCACACAGTTTGTCAATGTGTGGTGGGTGTTGCTTTTATTATTGTATGACATATATTATAGCAGTAATTTCAATGCACACATGAGGTATGTGTGCGCCACATAGAGATATGTACCTGTGACCTTAAATAGTTCCTATGTGTGAAGCCTGCCTCATGTGAATACATGGAATTTGCATTACACAACTTTTTCACTGTGGTTTTCTGTGCAGGGGCTGGGGGTTGGTATGTGAATATAGTGAGATTACTCTATGGTGTCATTTTACCAGTGAAGGATACACTTCTGGTCTGGAGCATAGAGTCCACATGTTGGTGATGACCAGGTGCAGTATATTTCCCCCTCTTGTGGGAGTGGTAACAAGTTGTTCCATAGCATTTGAGTGTATGGATTCTAGGAACTTTTCGCCTAGGGTGATGGAGCTACAGTAATGCTCCCAGTCTATGTGTGGGTAGATGCAGCTGCCCAATATAATGTTGTTTGGAGACACCTTCATATATTCATGTGTTCTTAAGTAAGCCAAGTGGGTTACCTGTGTTTAGGAGGGTGATCTGTAGCAGGCTATGAACTGGAAGTCAGTTTAACCCACTGTTAGTTGCACGTGGATAGTCTGTGATGCTTCATGCTGTGGCAACAACCTGGGGGTGTGGGTATCCTTGACATTTATTGAGACTCACCCTCTTTTCATAGTTAGTTCCGTGTTTTGGGGTTGTCAAGCATGGTATGAGGTGTAACCAGGTAGTGCTAGGGTGCTCTTGGGAGCCTTGAACCTGTTTTCTATTACTGCACAGATATCAACATTCTCCATGCTGAGTAGAGTTTGGACTGCATGCATCTTGCGGTTTACATGTCTGACATTGAGTATCATTACTTCCATTTTCTTATCCCCTGTGCTACCTATGTAGGTGGGTTTGTGTTTTCAGCCTTACCACCAGAATGCAAAGATGCGCAGACATTACACTTTTGTAATTAATAGTGGTGTATAAAAAACTACAATGACAATCACACTGTTAATGCATCAGGCATGCTGGGATATACCCACAATGATATCATTACACTGTACTGTTAACAACATAGGTTCATAGGTTCATACTAGGCTATCTGCCCTAGGGCAATTATAAGCCTAGCCAGAGTGTGTTTGGCTTTCGCCACCCATTTTAAATTAATTTTCCTATGCCCTTTTTCAAGGTTAGTATACTGTGCCTCTGTCTAACAGTGACACAGAAGTGATACCCGGGGTAAACCTACAATCTCCAACCCACTCATCAAGATTCCTCTTGAAGAGAGTCAATGACGGACTCTGCCTAACCTAGACTGGGATTTTATTCCAGAGTGAAGGGAGCCTCTGGGTTATGAATCTGTCCCTCCAGCATGTCCTATTTATTTCAGTGCTGAGGTTCAAGTCTCGAGTGCGTAGCTTCATGGGATTTGGATTTTCTGAGGTGCAGCATGTCCATTAATTCCGGGTTGGACATGGCTTTATATGTCAGGCACAGATCGCCTCTGAGCAGGCGGTATGCCACTGAGTAGAGCTGGAGTTTCTTTAACTGGGCAGCATATGGCATCTGTTTGAGCCCTTTGATCCTCTTGGTGAGGTACTTTTGGGGTCTTTCCCATTGCTGCAGGTGTCTGGTAAGGTACATCCCAAAAGGGGCATTGTACTAAATTATGGGCCTGATGAGGGATGAGTAAAGAGGCACGATGACTTCCCCTGATCTAGATGTCAATCCCTTCATGATTAGGTGGGCTATATAAAATGTTTTTCTAACCACTTTGGCCACGTGGTTGTCAAATGAGAGATTGCTATCAACTTGAGTCCCCAGGTCCCTAATTACTTCTTCTGTACTTAATGGATTACCACCTATGTGGTAATTTGTGGGCACTTTGTTTTTGCCAAAGGGGATGACTATACACCTTTTGGCGTTTAGCTTGAGGCCATGGCTCTGGCACCAGTTGTCTGTTTCTATGAGGCCCTATTGGAGGATGCTTGTGTCAGCTGGAGAGTCGATTATGGTGCCCAGTTTGCAGTCATCTGTGAACTTGGGTCAGCCACAGTCCTTCCGTGTTGGCCTCTACCTCCGAGAAATATATACTGAACAAGAGAGGTCCCAGGACTGAGCCTTGTGGGATGCCACTTGTAACTGGTTTGGAGTCTGACATGGCTCCAACAATTCTAACCATGTGGGTTCTGTCCTTGAGACAATTTGCAACCCATCTAGTGACATAGGGGTTTATATTTAAGCTGGTGAGCTTATCTATAATGCAGAGTGGGGTATTGTATTGAAGGCTTTTGCGAGGTCCAGGTAGGCTGTGTGGACCACCTTCCCCTCGTCAATGGCCTTGGTGACTGTTTCAAAAAAATTGACCAGGTTTAAGGGGCAGGATCTGCCCTTAGCAAAGCCAAACTGGGTAGGATCCAGTGTCTGTAGGTCCCCAATATGTTTATTTATGAGGCCCATGATGATCCTTTCCATAGCTTTGCAGACCAAGCTAGTCAGGCTTATGGGGCGATAGTTTCCAGGATCCGTTGAGGCACCACCTTTGTGGAGAGGGACCAGTGTTGCTGTATGCCACTCTTTGGGTACATATCCTGTAGTAAGGCTGAGATTGAACAGTAGTTTTATGTTTGGGTTTAGCTCTTCTTGGAGTTCATGTAGGACGCAGCCCAGGACACCATCTGGTCCCATTGATGCTGTGTTTTTTGCTTTGGAGAGGGCAGGTCTTACCTGAGCATCTGAGATGTCAGGGGGGGCAGCACTCTGCTGGGATAGATATTTGCCCTTTTGGTGGGGGGGGGGGTTGCACTGAACCCGTCAGCTAGGATGTTTGCAATGTCTGTGGGTTCAGTGTATTTTTTGTCATTTTGGACTAATTCTGAGCATATCTGGGAATTCCCACCCAGGTTCCTAACATAACTAAAGAAAGCCTTGTGATTATCCTTAGTGTCCTGTGCAATTTTCCTCTCGAAGCTGGCCTTAGATGATTTTATGAGTGCCTGTAGTTTTTTGCTAATACTGATCAGAGATGCCTTCCCTTTTTGGGATTTTGCTCTATCATGTAGTAGCTTCCTTCTTCTATTGTATAGTTTGTTTATGGCTGGGGTCCACCAGACAGGACGTCTGCCTTTGGAGGATTGGGTCTTGGTTTTATTTGGGATTGCATGATCTATGCATTCCTGAAGGTGTTCTTAGAATGCGTTTATAAAGGATTCTGCGGTCTGGGCCACATTTTCCACAGGCCCGGGGGCTTTGAAGGATTACACCTCTGTTTTGAGGAGTGTGAAATTTGCTTTAGAGGAGTTTTTCACTGTGGTTTTCAGGGCAGGGGGTGGAGTTGGGATGTGAATATCCAGTGAGATTAGTTTATGGTCTGATCTTACCAGTGAGGGATACACTTCTGGTCTGGAGCCTAGAGTCCCCATGTTGGTGATGATCAGGTCCAGTATGTTTTCCCCTCTTGTGGGAGTGGTAACAAGTTGTTCCATAGCATTTGAGTTTATAAATTCTAGGAACCTTTGAGCTAGGGTGTTGGAGCTAGAGTAATGCTCCCAGTCTATGTTTGGGTAGTTGAAGTCACCCAATATAATGGTGATTGGAGAGACCTTCATATTTTCCAGTGTTCCCAAGAAGGCCGAGTGGAGTTCCTGGGTTTGGGAGGGTGGTCTGTAGCAGGCTATAAACTAGAAGGCAGTTTTACCCACTGTTAGTTGCACATGGATAGTCTCTGATGCTTCGTGCTGTGCCACCAACCTGGAGGTGTGAGTATCTTTGACGAATATTGATACTCCCCCTCCTTTTGTGGTTCAGTCCAAGTTTTGGGGCCGAAAAGCATGGTATGAGGTATAACCTGGTAGTGCTGGGGTGCTCTCGGGAGCCTTGAACCAGGTTTCTGTTACTGCACAGATATCGATGTTCTCCATGCTAAGGAAAGTTTTGAGTGCGTACATCTTGAGGTTTAGATTTCTGGCGTTGAGTAGCATTACTCTTAGTTTCTTATCCCTTGTGATACCTATGGAGGTGGGGTTGTCTTTTGAGCCTTGCCTAAAAAAGGCACTATGGGGGTAGCAAGAGCCTTTGCCAATATCTGAAAGCCCAGGGGTGACAGGTGCAAGCCGTCCCTAGCGAAGCATCGTGGCTTGTCGAGCATGTCATGCCAGGCTGACAGGCATTGGATCTCCTTTGAATGACACCAATACTTAAGCCAATTGTTGAAATTGATCATCTTGTCTTCATATTGTGGCATCATTCTTGGTGAGGGTAAGATGCTACTCAAGGTCAGGGTCATACCGGCCTGGGCTACATGCTCAGAGAGCTCCTCTATGTCTCTTTTCATGTAGTCCAGGGAGGTACGTCTCAGGTCATTCACACCAGCATGGACAATGATTGAGTCATATTTGTACTTGCCTTGGAGTGACTTGAGTGCTTGTGTTATGTGGTGGATCCTAGCACCTGACAGGCAGCTCACCATGACCTTCTCCTTGTTCAGCCTGGTGAGCGGGACGTCAGTGTGCCTGACGATAGAGTCACCTATTACAAGCGTATCCGGTGTGTTGTTTAGCCTTAAGGGCTGTGACTGTTCGGCACACTGGCTTTGTGAGCTATGTGTTGCATGTGTTTTGTTTTGGGGTAGCAGTTGCTTGGGTGTCTGCTTTGGAGGTCTCTGCTGCTTAGGCAGATTTTTATTTAGAGCCTCTGAGTATGTTTTTGTGTGTTTATGTGTTTGGTTTGCTGTCATGGTAGGTCTATGTGAGACTGGAATTGTAGTGAGTGTGGTTTCCTTCTCCTCCTGACTGCTTTTGCCAATACTGAGTTGAGAGAGCTTAGCCTCCAGTACGGCTATATGGTTGCATCTCTCACATGTGTTGGAATTTGTTGGGAGGAGGAGATGGTTGTCTGTGTACATGAGGCAGTTGTAACATTGCCTCAAGATTCCCAGATTCACCAGCTGGACTGGAGAGGAGATTGACAACTGACCTTTGGACATGCTAGAATAGTATTGTGAATTCCTTTATAATTGAAAAAAAGGACCAATGGGGAATGAGGTACTCAAGGGGAGTTTGTGAGGGTATAGTGCTTTTAATATTTTAGTGCCAGGTAACTTAAATGCAATGTTACAGGTAACTTAAATGCAAAACTGACAAACAGTAACTTTATTTCAAGTGAAACATGATAATATTACTACAGTTCTATGTAGTCACCCTGTGCATCAGCACCATATTGTCCTGTTCCTGCATCAGTGTGACAGATTACAGGAGGTGGCACAGTTTCATCATATGCACAGGGTGTGTACATGGTATGCCTGAGTCTGCCACTGATACATCCAATCGACATGTATGTGTGTGTGTGTTAATGAGGGACAACAGTACAACATGGGGCAATGTTGATGCGGTGTGTGTGTGTGTGTGTGTGTGTGTGTGTATGTGTTAGCCCTAGGTGTTAGCATTATGCATGTGTGTATGCATGCACACAGTTCCTCCTTATGGCTGCCATATACGGGTGTTTGTGGACAGCCACAGACTGTACCTGCCAGGTCATACAGATCACTGTCTCTGGCCACGGACATGGTACCTGTGCCTGGCAGGGGTGCTACGGACAGTATCAGGTACTAAGCCAGACTGGGTACTGTCATCAGAAGCAGTTGGTTGATGACTGGACACATGTCCCTGCTGGGACTGTCCCGAACCACGTGCACGTGGTCTCCTAGGGCAGTCTGATGACAGCACAGACCCAGCATTGCTGGGGCTGGTACTGGCACTATGGGAGCGGCTGCGAGTTTGTTGTCATCCGTGATGACTGCCAGCTTTGATGTTGCTGGCATACGTCCACGTCGATGCCTCAACCATCCTGCATTGCCCTGGCTCATGGACATGTAGTTGTGGAACAGATCTAATGTGTCCCCCCAATGTCTGTCAATGACCTCGCCGACAGTACAGATGGCAGCCGCAATGTCACGCATAGTGTCATTCATAGCAGTGCGATGTGCTCTAAGCTCCCTCAGACCGTGTCTGGTGTACCATTCCATACCTGCCTGTGCCTGCATTACAGCCCGGAACATAGCTGAGGTTGAAAGACCTCTGTGGGCATGTCTGACAGGGGCAGTATGACCACGGATGCTTCCAAGAGAACCCCTGGACATCTGCCTGTGTGGTACCATGTCAGAACTCTGGCCATGGCTGCTGTGAGGGGATGCATGTGCCACTGATACCACATTACATTGGTCAATGCCCACTGTATGCTGTCCCTCAGCTAAGGACATTGGTGACAATGGATGTATCGGCAGGATGACTGTGCACATTGATGGGGTTGACTGCTGTGTACTGTCGATTGGCTGACCAACAACTGACCCTGACACACCTCCCTGTGCCATTATACATGTATCATCATTATCACTATCCCCAGCAGTGGCTTCAAGTTCCCTGCTGCACACCATCAGAGCAACAGCAGAACCTGTGAGAGGAAGACAGGAAACACAGTTTACAATGTGTACACAATGTTACCACAGCTGCACATGGGCACATGCACACATGCACACATGGGCACATGCACACATGCACACATGGGCACATGCACACATGCACATACGCGCACATGCACACATGAGCACATGCACACATGAGCACATGCACACATGCACACATGTGCACTTGCACACATGGGCACATGCACACATGCACACATGGGCACATGCGCACATGCACACTTGCACACATGGACACATGTGCACATGCACACATGCACACATGCACATATGGGCACATGCACACTCCTCAGTACATGAGATAGAAACACACACACACAAACACACCTGCAATCCAACACATAACAATACTGTTTGAGGGTATTATTACTATTATTATCATTAGTATTAAAAGTACTGTTATTACCCACTCACCAGCATGGATTGGCTGCCTTGCTGTTACTCCAGAGGGACCTGCACAAATAAGACAGTTATTGTCAGTTGGCACAACTATGCCATTGATACTGTGAGTATGATACAGTACAGTAGTACAACAGTTGGCTTTTACAGGTGTGCTACTGATATTGAGAATATCAATCCTGCACAATAATGTCTAGGATAACAGCTACAAACACAGTACACATCTCACACATGCATAAACTACCAGTGCAGAGAACAGTCAACTACAGATATGGCATGTTACCTGCACACTCCATGTCCACATGCTGGGTGGCTCCAGCCTCCATCATTATACACGTCTGTGGATGTTGATGTTGTTGGGCTGGAGCCACAACACTTAGGAGAAGCTCCTCCAGTCTGGTGAGGGGGGGGGTGTATAGGTGCCCCACCACCTGTGGCAAGCTGTTGCCTGTGGATATCAGACGCACGCTGACAGACATTTCTAATTAAATCACTGCAGTGATGGTGTACCTGCTCATATGTCCGGTTATGCATGCCTATGTCATTTACCCAACGGACAAGGTCTTGCCACAGTGCAGCCCTCTCTTGCTGGTTCTGGCTGGTCTGGGAAAAGAGTGTTGAAAAATCCTGCACCAGGCTCTGGTGTATCTCCTCATCCTCTGCAGATGAATAACAGGGGTTGTGCTGATGGACCATCGCCCTGGAAGGAAAAGGAAAATATGTGAGCAAGTAACATGGCACACATAATGCTCTACTGTACTGATATCACTGACCTGCCATATATAGCATCTGTCTGTCTATCAGGGGATACACATGTAAATTACCACATATCAGTGCTCAGTCACCAACTGTGTGACAGTGCCTGCCACACTCCTTACAACAAACTAGTATACACCAGCACTCAGCACACTGTTTGAGGTCCAATGCACAACCTCACACTGGGGGTATGTATTAAGGTAATGGATGGAGAATATTGTCATCCTATGCAATGCATGCAATGCACAGTTACAATTTCAATGGTAATGCACCCTAGTCTTTGCGGCCATACCCCTACCTACACTGCAGTCATATACATGGAACCACAGCACAACATATGGCAATGTAGTATGTTTGTATCCCAATAACTGACACATCTTTCTCTGGCCTCACACCAAGGACACACACTACCATGACAGACACAAAGTCATGCTGAGCAATCACACCATTACAGACCTTGCACACAGTCAGTGGCACACTCATTCCACCTCACATAGTTGGTATTGCAATGAGTACATGTGTGTGTGCATTGTGTCATAGTTAGGTAGTATGCTACTGGCCCTGGGCCTATGGCAGCATACTGTTAGCAACCTTCAACTACATATGTATGTCCAGCCTTCACAAACAGTTGCAGTATGCCCCTTGCCCTATGCACATCTTCATATAAATATAGATACAGACTGCTAACACATATGGAGGGTTCACAGTATGTAGATTATTAGATTATGTAGTTTACATTACCTTTGTTTCTGACTGCTGTTTTGGATGGCTTGCTGTTGGCTGCCTTGCTGCTGGCTGGCTTGCTGATGGCTGGCTTGCTGCTGGCTGCCTTGCTGCTGGCTGGCTTGCTGCTGGCTGGCTTGCTGATGGCTGGCTTGCTGCTGGCTGGCTTGCTGATGGCTGCCTTGCTGCTGGCTGGCTTGCTGCTGGCTGGCTTGCTGATGGCTGGCTTGATGCTGGCTTGCTGATGGCTGCCTTGCTGCTGGCTGCCTTGCTGCTGGCTGGCTTGCTGCTGGCTGGCTTGATGCTGGCTGGCTTGCTGATGGCTGACTTGCTGCTGGCTGGCTTGCTGATGGCTGGCTTGCTGCTGGCTGGCTTGCTGATGGCTGCCTTGCTGCTAGCTGGCTTGCTGCTGGCTGCCTTGCTGCTGGCTGGCTTGCTGCTGGCTGGCTTGCTGATGGCTGGCTTGCTGCTGGCTGCCTTGCTACTGGCTGGCTTGCTGCTGGCTGGCTTGCTGATGGCTGGCTTGCTGTTGGCTGGCTTGCCGCTGGCTGCCTTGCCGCTGGCTGGCTTGCTGCTGGCTGGCTTGCTGATGGCTGGCTTGCTGCTGGCTGGCTTGCTGATGGCTGCCTTGCTGCTGTATGGCTTGCTGCTGCTGTCTTGATGGTTTTTTCTTTTTATTATTTTTTTGGTCTCTCTCTCTCTCTTTCTCTCTCTCTCTCTCTCCCTGCAGTTGCTGCAATGATATTATTGCATGTGTGGACTGGGAGTACAGGCTGCTTTTGTAGGTATCTGCACATGTGCATGTGATGGCCTCTGCACCAATTGTTAACCAGCATTTACTAATTGCATGCAGCCTGTTCTGTGGTAATTGCAGTTCTCACTGTGATGTCAGGACAGTGCTATAAAATGTTAGGTTAGATAGGCGTATCCCTTTCAGTTTTACAAGGTGGGTACCATGCTGGTTTGCTGTGGACACTGTTCTGTGAGTGTAAAGGTTGGTATGTCTCTCATATCTAAGGCTGTGTTGTAGGCACTGAAATGCATGTTGTACTGAAACCTGACTGTTTCTTCTTCCAGTTCATTCTTCTCAGTGTGTATGTTAACTGACACCTAATAATACTACTACTGTTTACATGGGAGTATGTGCTTTCCTGTGGGACTTGTGTATTAACTGGTATACAACAGTAGCTTTTGCAATTTGTTTCTATGGCTTACATTCACTCCTTGTAATGCATGATATATTTCTTTCAGCAGCAATTCCGTATGTTTGGTGTGGTTTGGTGGTACTGCATGCAGTCTGGTAAGGCCAAGGTGTGGGGTTTGACACCTACAAGGGTATCTTATTTTGCTGCTGAGCAGTAGTGGGGCCTTGTACTTTGTACTAACAGTTATGAATATCAGGCACATGCAGTGCTTGTAAACTGCTATACTGTCCTTATTTTATTAGATGGCTACATCCTTTGATATTTCTGGGTTGTACTCCTACATGAGGGTGTGCTTGTGGAAGCAATTCTACAGCTATTCACAGAGTGTGTGACAGCAGACAGAATGATGTGCCTGTGAGTTTCTGACACTTGCAGGCCTCAGATACTCTCAGGTGTATATTTTAGCAGCCTCAGGGAATGGTACATATCAGTGGGATACACCCGTGATATATTTCAGATATTCTGCAGTTGTGACTGTGGGGTATTTTGAGCATATGTATTACTACACCATTTCTGACATGCAAGTAGTGTGTACTTTAACTAATTGAGAGTTACCATTACGTGGGATTCCACACCTTTCTGCCTACTGTTAGTACATTTCACAGGGAGTCAGTGGTGCACAGTTAACATTTGTTTGCAAATCAGGAACATCCCTGTAAATCAGTCACAGTTGCGAGGTCTGACCTTTTACCTATTCAAATATGGCGGTATTTATCCTGCTCTGATAGTGTGTGTGTGGTTTGCAAGGTGCTACTGTCACATTATTACCTACTAGCATGGCTGTTTCTCTTATCACACTAATGTAATGCAATTCCACAAGAATTGCCAGTAAAGATACAAAAAAAGCTTTGTGTAATAGCCTTCCTATATTCCCTTTACATTCAGTCCTACTATTTCATGATATATTGCTTTCAGCACAAAGTTCTTGTATATCAGTCATGGCTTAGTGGTAGGTCATGCAGACTAGTGTTTCCAAGGTCCTGGTTTCGAGACTGATAGAGGAATTTTATTTTGCTGCTGAGCAGACTACACGCCTTGTCATTCAGAGTGACTTAGGCACTTTTAAGCAGTTGTAAGCAGGTTAGCGCTGGTTTGTGCGGTGCTTACGCATGTGCACTGTCACTTAGCTTTGTGCACACACGCTTAGCTAAGCACACACAAGCGCACACCCGCTGACTACTGCTTAAAAGTGCTTACTCTCGCACACACCTGCACTAATTTCTTTTAAAGAAAAGAAAATGGGGAGATAGGTACGTGGTGAATAAGGGGGCACAAAGAGGGTAGGACAGTAGGAAAACAAGCTTGGGATTTGCAGGAAGGATGTAGGAAAGGCCCACAGCTGCCCATTTCTTTATCAGCAACAGCTGTGCATATGTGTGTAATTTGGTGTGAAATTTGAAACCTTCCACCCCTGAGAGAGGGGTGAGGACAACAAAATATGTTGTGCAGCCAATTGTAATTACCAGTTCACATGTCCAGCAGACATGTCTGCAAAATGGGCAGCTATGTATGGGGCATAATTTTTTTGTGGGAACAGAGTGCCCTTTTTTATTTTTTTTTTCAGGTGAGACTGGAATGTGAGGTACAGGAAGTAGGTATATTTGGGGAGGTAGGTAGGGGAGGTTAACAGACAAGACAAACAGGACAAATACAGGGGCGGAGTATGACACATGTGGGGGGAAACACAATTGACGGGGACGGATGTTTGGATATCGCGAGCCCATGAGCCCACAGATGGCAACAGTGGAACTGAGATCCCCACCCACGGGCAGTTGCCACTTCGCCTTCACTGCCCAGAATGGGGCTGTGCTGGGGGCTGTGTAGGATGAGCAGGCACACCCGTGAGTTGCGCCACCCATGCCTCAAGCTGGCGTAGGGGTTCAAGCACAGAATGCCTGATCTCGCTACGCACCACAAACCGGACACTTTAGAGGGTGAGTGGACGTTCTCCTCTGGCCACGCTTGCAGAGGGGGGACGAGCCCCATCCCCTGCAGTACTTCCACCCAAAGGTGGCACAGGGCCACAGGAGGAGATTCCGGCCTGGGCACTAGTGCCAGGTGCACTCGCCAGCTGAGGTGAGAGAGGTGGATCTGCTGGAAACCGCCTTCCCTGTTGTCCTATGTTTAGCAATATTTTATGACATTTAACAAACAATACCATTCAAAATTAGTTGTAACAGCATGCATCAGTATTCCCATTAACCAAACACCCATGAATTCCAAACATTGAACAGCAAGCATAACACATGCATATTTTGAACAACAGTACACAATCCAACAGCATGCAGGGTTGATTGATGGCAACAGGCCATCAGGTTTGGATATGTGAACAGGGCACATGCATCAACGTACATGCAGATATGTATGAACCAACAGGACAAATGTCCATGGGAATTAATTGTGAATACACATACCTAGTTTGGTGTGGAATGGCATTATTTGTGAAAATAGGGTAGGGTGAAGAAATATTTCATTAACAACTTCAACTACCTATACATATGCTGTACATTTCTAGTAGCTGCAGATATATATACCCTACAGGTCTTAGTACAGTTTCCTATATGTAACCTTAGGAATGTTGGTGATGGGAATGTTACTGCTACATTAATATACATTGCATTTTTATTCATACACGTTCATATCTGGCTGTGTTCAGGTATAGCATCCTGCTACATTTGATTTATATGGCTCTAGACAACTGTGGATGTTCAGTATTTCATACAACCATACTATCTCCATATTGCAAGGGTACAGCAACATATCCAAATTGTGGGACAGACACATTCCAGCTTCAGTATTTTATTACAAACATTTCACTCTTTGGTTGTGGCTGTCTCATTCATTTTATTATGTATTGACTGCAGTATAACTTTATTCAAGACTTATTACAGCTTTCTTGGTCGATTCATACCTCTTTCTCACACTCTCACTTGTTTTATTTGTACAATTCAAGATGGTACTTAATTGTAGGCTTTATTAACATTTCTTACTTGGTTACAACGATCCTTTCCAACAGACTCACTTGTTTCATATGGCAGATTTTAAAAGGGGATGTATTTGACACATGTCTATCGTCTTTAGCTTTTTTACCAGTAATTTTCAGGCTGAAGCAAGTTATCTGATATTACAATACAGGTGGAAAATCTCTATTTCAGACTTGTTTAATTTTTATTTCTGGATTACAAGCTGCATCACTTATCTAATCATACAGTACTAGCAGAATCTTTCTTCTAGTATTATTTGAACTTTATTAATATGTAACAACACTGAACTCTTTTACAAGCTGTCTCACTTATATTCTATAACAATTACAGCAAAATAATTACTAACCTGCCTGGTGGCGCAACCGCACCAGCCTATCATCATAGGCTCACCGATTCACGGAACGCACACCTGCAGCTGTAATATAAATGAAGTAATATTGGAAAATACATCTCCATGATATCAGCTAGGATGATTTCTTACATACTTAATTACATGGATACTTACTCAGTAGTGGGGTGCTGGGCATTTGTCGGGCCTCCTTGATCCAACAGTTCAGTTGGTCCTGCTTTCGTCTCTTCAGGACCGCATAGTGGTGACAGACCTGTTCACCAGTCCTTGGTATGCCTGTGGCACTGGTGAGATCATGTGCCAACCTGTTCCACGCCTCTGCCTTGTACTCACCCCAGAGAACCTGGCCCTGCATGAGTTGAGCCTCATGATCGTGGACTAGGAGCCAAACCATATATTTGGACTCCTCAACACCCCACCTCTGTGCTCGGAAGTGACTGCCCTCTCCTACACCTGCCATCCTGACTGCAAATAGGTTCTACAATCAGTTATGCTGTGTATTCCCGCCTATGGGGCTTATATATGCTGTTTTTCCTGCACTTATCTGTGATTGGCCATTTTGGAAATGTATCAGCTTAAAAAAACCTGCTTTGTCATGCTTCTATTTCCATTCATTCCTATATATATGCTAATACTGCATTGCTCAGTACAACTGTCATGGCTTAGTGGTTCATTACTTTGACTATGATGCACAGTATCCTGGGTTCGAGCCTGGGCATTGCTTTTTTTATTTTACTACTGTCTAGACAGGCTAGGAGGTGTATGTCTGTGTAAAGGCAGCTTTGATACAGCTTGCTCAACATTGCCCGCCGGTAAGCCAGTTGGCGTGCTGCGCAGCTCCGCACAAACGGCTTACGCTGGTTACTCTACACCGTTGATTTTTTAAGTACTCTAGGAAAAACTGAAAGGCCTCTGAGAAGAAGGGTCTATGAACATCTGTATGATGTTTCTAGATGCAAAGAAACTGATGCTTTTTACAAGCATCTCCAAACCTGTAGTAACATGAATCTGAGATTTATGGTTTTGGAGCAAGTTACACCAGATTTAAGGGATGGTAACTGGGAAGCTCGATTGGAATAACGAGAGCTTTATTGGCAACTAAAGCTAGATTCACCCAGAGCCCCAGGGTTAAATGAAAGCATAAATATTGGGAGTGTCTTGAACTTAAGAAAAGCCAGACTTTAAAAGAAGATTTGTTATTGTTTTGAAAACATAATATAGATCTGCATTTAATGATCTATGTCTTTTTAATTTTAATTTTATGTGGCTCAAAATCATTAGTTATATATCACTTTGTTTGAAAGTCCATATATTATACATTTTTTAAGCAATCTATAAAGAAATATTTAAACATATAAAATGAAAGGTAATACAGACAATGTGAAGAATGACAATTAATTATATTTAGTTCATTTTAACATACTCATTATGTTACTGACTAGTTGATTAGCATTATTGTTTTTATTATTACTATTTTTAAAAAATTTTATTATTTGTAAATGCTATTTAACTGATGTTATTTACGAACTATATTAATTGAATATTTTCAATTAATAATGCTAGTTACGTTTTTAATGATTAAATACAAGTCATGTGACCTTAAAAGTTAGTATTTAATAGGAAAGCATGGCTATGTTAGAATTCATTCCTTGAAAAAGCCTGGTAGTGACCGGGCAAAAGCGCTTGGATTATTTGTGTTCTTTTTGTGTTTGGTTTTGCATTAAACTCTTGGATTTTATAACAGCAGTTTCCTGGCTCCGGGTCCTGTTGCCGTTGGCTTAATTTTTGTAATTGGTTTATTTCATTTTTCATTTTTTTACATTGGCACAGAGGACAAACAGAAATTAACTAGCCAACAGGTTATGCATTAGGATGAAAGTTTTGACAGATAGATGTCTGACACTGATATATATGCCATTACTACATGACAGCAGCCCTCAATGACATGTCCTAAACACATAGTAGTCTACAGTTAATATCCACATATCAGATCAATATCCAGTAGGAGATACTTATTAACATACAGCTCACACACCAAGAACATGATAGTTAGCACTCAGAGTCCTGCTTTGCATGAAGGGATGTATGCTTCCAGTACTACAATCTGCAATTTATTCTTACTTGGAAAAGCACTGTT
>NC_056739.1:828765164-828810164 GCF_019279795.1 Protopterus annectens
CACACACACACACACACACACACACACATTTGCCAGTACTGAGATCCATAGGTTCATTGTTTCACAGGTGTGTAGTAGGTGAATGTGCCTGAAAGCTCTACAAGGCTAAACAAAGGGAATACCTTGGCATCAGGCCACATGACAATAGTCCCCAGTGTAGTTTAGGGGTTTCATCCCTGGAGTGGTCTCCAGGGGTGGGTTTTTTATTCACCATCCACTCATCTGGGTTACTATCATGGGTGGCCAGTGATGTGCAGTGCTTCCCATGTATGTGATCTATATTCCATAACATGGACAATGTCTGGGATGTGCACATGTCCCACACAAATGTTCTTTGATGTGTGGAAGGGTACTTGAGGTTTCTGGGGCATGTTGTTTGGACATATTGTTAGCTTCTGATTTAGCATTCCTCACCTCATTTGGTGAGACCTGGCTATGTAAGTGAGGTCATGCTTGCACCTACATTGACAGCATGATACGAATATTCATTGGAGTTAGTGGCATCTGTCCATACAGGGCATGTGTATAAGGCATGGTTTTCCCTTTGTGGGTTACATTTGCAGACTCTACAGTTGCTGCAGGCGTCCAGAGGGGAACATAGCAAAAGGGCCAGTATATACATTTATCTGCCTACTGAGGGGATGGAACAGGGTGCCATGTCCTTTTACTTGCTGCATAACACACAGTCAGGAGATGTAACACATCAAAGCACTTTCTGATGTCAGTGGCACTGTTGTGGTCAACAAGCATGTAGTCCACTGCAATAACACCGTGGTTACTATCTGTGAGGCAATATGCAGGGAACTACCAATATAGTGGTTGTTGCCTAGCCAAGTGTGTTTGTGTATGAGATGTGGGTGGAGAGTGTTCTCTGAGTAATAGAAGGGTTGCCTCTATTGTTCTATTGTTCACCAATCCATAATGTCACATGTAGGGCTATGGATTGTCTAGTCTAACCTCTCCAGTGTTTGACATCTGTTGTCCTTGTAAGGTGGAGATTGTGTAGGTTCTCAACATAATAATTTAGCAAAACCCACCTCACAATGGATCCTGTTATTACCCAATCAGCGCAACCTCCACATAGGATACTGATGACAGACAGGCACACACACCCACTTTCCAGTACTGAGATTCAACCCCCTATCCAGCTATGTATTGCTATTACAGTGTACCACATTTATTGCATGGGCCACGGAGCGTATAGGATGGATGTTGTCCCAAGGTACTTCTAAGGTGAGGAACATCACCAGCCCTTGTAAATACTGGCATTGAGTGATGTAGTGGGTGAGAGATCCCCAAAATAATTTTACCCTACTAACAACATTTACATTTGTCAGGGGTGAGGTTCAAACCTCTACCTAACAAATGTTATGGACCATTACATTATGCATTTACCACATGCACCACTGACCTTACATGGTTTAGGGTTGGCAACAGGTACTTCTAAGGTGGATGATATCTGCAGGACTGCTAAAGTCAGGCTCTGAGTTGTGTACTGGGTGTAAATGGGGCCAAAATCTTTGAGCTACAGACATACCTATGCACACACACAAACACTTGCCAGGGATAAGTTTCAAACCCATACCTATGTAGTTACTGTTACTACATTGTTCTGCATTTATGGCATGCATTATGGAGCTTACATGTTGGAGAGCTGTGCCAAGGTATCTTTGAAGGTGACTAACATCAGCAGCAGTGCTAAAGGAGGGATAAGGGGAGATTAGTAAGTGTCAATGTCCATAAAATCAGGTATCATGAAAGACACACACTATTTCATACAAACACACACAGTTTCACAGTTGCATGTCTACGATTAGAACTCCTACCTAACTAGTATGCTACAGTATAGCATTATGCAGTTATTGCAAGTGCCATGGACCTTATATGTTAAACAGCTCTCCAAAGGTATCTTTGAAGGTGACTAATATCAGCAGCAGTGCTACAGGAGGGGTAAGGGGAGAGTAGTAAGTGTCAATGTCCATAAAATCAGGTATCATCAAAGACACACACTCTCTCTTACACAAACACACACAGTTTCACAGTTGCCATGTCTGGGATTAGAACTCCTACCTAGCTAGTATGTTACACTACAGTATTCCACAGTTATCACAAGCACCACAGAGTTATATGTTGGAGAGCTGTGCCAAGGTATGTTTGAAGGTGACTAACATCAGCAGCAGTGCTAAAGGAGGAGGTACGGAGAGAGTAGAAAGTGTCAATGTCCATAAAATCAGGTATCAACAAAGACACACACACTCACTCACACAAACACACAGTTTCACAGTTGTCATGTCTGGGATTACAACTCTTACCTAATTAGTATGCTACACTACATTATTACACAGTTATCACAAGTGCCATGGAGCTTATATTTTGGAGAGCTCCTGAATTTTTGAAATGAAATGCTTGTATCTTTTTATATTTGTATAATTATCATTAGTAATCTATTGTATGTACCTAGTTTGTTTGTTTTGAGCTTTCTCCCAGGACTCCATTGAAAACGGGTTCATTTTGGCCCAATGGACTATCCTGGTAAACCAACTGCAAATAAATAAATAAATAAAATAAAAGGTATCTTTGTAGGTGACTAACATCAGCATCAGTGCTAATGGAGGGATAAGGGGAGAGTAGTAAGTGTCAATGTCCATAAAATCAGGTATCATCAAAGACACACACTCTCTCTCACACAAACACACACAGTTTCACAGTTGCCATGTCTGGGATTAGAACTTCTACCTAGCTAGTATGCTACACTACAGTATTCCACAGTTATCACAAGTGCCACAGAGCTTATATGTTGGAGAACTTTGCCAAGGTATCCTTGAAGAAGACTAACATCAGCAGCAGTGCTAAAGGAGGAGTAAGGAGAGAGTAGAAAGTGTCAATGTCCATAAAATCAGGTAGCATCAAAGATACACACACACACTCACTCACACAAACACGCACAGTTTCACAGTTGCCATGTCTGGGATTACAACTCTTACCTAATTAGTATGCTACACTACAGTAGTATGCAGTTATTGCAAGTGCCACAGAGCTTATATGTTGGAGAGCTCTCCAAAAGTATCTTTGTAGGTGACTAACATCTGCAGTAGTGATAATGGAAAGGTAAGGGGAGAGTAATAAGTGTCAATGTCCATAAAATCAGGTATAATCAAAGACACACACACACTGTTTCACACAACCACACAAAGTATCTATGTCTGGGATTAGAACTCCTAACTAAATAGTATGCTACACTATAGCATGATGCAGTTATCACAAGCACCATGGAGCTTGTGGGCTGGGATTTGTCTAAAGGGTTATTTCATGGTAACTGACATCAGCAGGCATTTTAAAATAGGACAATGGGAGGTGTAGCAACTGTGAATGGCCTCAAAATCATTCATCGCTACACACAAACACAGAGTTTCACAGTTGCCATGTCTGGGATTAGAACTCCTACCTAACTAGTTCTCTATACTGCAGTATTACACACGTATTGTAAGCGCTATGCAGCTTATGGGCCTGAGACTTGGCCAGAGGATTATTTCAAGGTGACTGACATCAGCAGGAGTGCTAACATGGGCAATGGGATGTGCAGAGTGTGTGTGATTGGGCCATAAACCATTCCTCTGGAAACACACATACACACACACACACACACACACACACACACACACACACACACACACACACACACACACACACACACACTCAGTCACACACAACTTTACATTTGACTGGCCTGGGTATAAAAACGCTAGATGAAAACTGTTTTGTACTATAATGTTACACAGTTATCACAAGCACCACAGACACTATAGGGCTGAAGGCTACCAAAAGCAATGTCTACAGTGATTGACATCAGCACATCATGTGATGTCGGCCAATTGGATGTCTGGTGGGTGGGGCTTGCGTCATGATGAAATTCTCTCTGTCACTGTCTTTCGCTCTCTTCCCCACATCTCTGTGTGTGTATGTTTGACATATTATAGTGTGTTGGCCTTGGATATGTGTGAGTATTCCTATCCAATGTGTGTACAAAGCATGAATGGTGTACAATGTGGTGTGTCTGAACAGACATCAGTGACTGACAGATGTGCATAGTCCACTGTGTTGTCAGACATGGGCTTCATTTCTCACGGGTTTCATTTTTCTAAGTGTAAGGAGCATGCCCAGTATGACCTTCTGTATTCAGTGTGTGTGACTCCATTCCATGTAGGTTGTACTCCAGTCCAGGGTTTGGTGGTCTACACCTACAGCTAGCAGCCTGTTTCTGCAGGATATCTGTAGATAGGTTGACAATATGGAGCCACAATGAGCGAGAGATAGTGGGATACTGTAACTATTGTGTCTGCACTGCTTGTGTTACATGGTTAGTGTTAGCAGAGATATTCAGACATATGTACTGTTTTACACTGTGATGTATTATGTCATCAACTACTGACAGATATACTTATTTGCTCACAGTTATTTCCTGGGAAATACAAGATGAATGAAGCCGTGTCAAGTATTGTGGTTTGCAGCCTACATATTCTTGCACACTCATGCCATTCTGGATGGGTAGCTGCAGACAATTGATGATGGGTTTGTGTAAATGGTCCAGCACCTTGGTACTATGGTGGCTGAGGATCCCCTTATTGTACATATATCAACGTAACAGAATGGCCATATCCTGCTGTGGCCATACCTCTCAGCTGTACAGATTCACTCAGGTTACCCAGGGGCAGGGCTCATATATATGGTCAGTTCCCCTTCACATTGTGGTGTATGAGCAGGTTTGTAGCCACCCATTACTGGGTTTGCGGGCAGGGATAGTATCGGCACACATCAGAGTTTTGGACTTCACACATTCCATGACGTCCATGCTTCTACACCCGCCCACTCTGTTATTCTATCCTCTTCCTAACATTACACAAGCAATATCTGAGAAGTATCCCTATAGTTGTCCCTTCATCCCTGTGGTATTTAGGGGTTGGTCTACAGTTCATACAGTAGGACATAGCTGCTACTGGGATTTGTCAACATGGACTTGCATTTGTGTCCTGTTGACTGTGTTATGTTGTTAGTTGGGACCCCATAAGATAACATACAGTGGCACTAAGGGTGAGGCACAGGCCTTTGACAGAGGACTGTTGGCCTTTTGGTAGTGATGCAGGCCATTTGTAGCAGGCCAGTGCATTCTGTCACTCTTACCTTCCCAGGCTGCGAGCCACTGGATTCCTCTGGGGTGACAGGGTAAGTTTGTGAGGTGTTAATGGCAATAGTTCTTGTCCATATTAATCCATTGGTCTGAATGCTGGCAGGGTGTTGCTTATAGCTAGGGACACACCTGCATGGGACACCTCTTCAGCATGCTTTATTCTGTGGGTATTCCCCTACAGAAGTGGGGGTCATACTGTACTCATTCCCAACAGCAAGGATATGACTTGTGATAAACCTGTGGCTGATGGTAGGGTGAGCTGAGTGCATGTGTGATATGGAAGCTTCTTGTAGCTGACTCACAGATATACATGGGACATTCCCCTTATGCTGCCTTGTGCAGGGACATAGGCAATCTCTCATTACTTCATAACTGAGCCTTTTGTGGTCTGCCACTGATTGGCCAGACTACATCAGTATTTCATACTACACAGACAACTAATGTGCTGTTAATCTGTATGCACAATTCCAAAGGTGTGTGCAGTTGACAGTTACATTTTATGTACTCTGTCTAGGGTACTTCCACCTGTGTACTGTGTGTATGTCTGGGCCCACATTCATGGCATGTCCATCTTTCAGATGGTGACAGATATTGAAATCTGGACAGTGAGTATGGACGACTACTGACATGGGTATTGCTGAGAAGCATTGTGGTTGGCACTGCAGTTGTCAGAACATGGCTCTGTCATCAACAGTACTGGCCATAGGCCACTGAGACACAACCCTCCATGCCTACATGCTGACCACTTCCAAACAATATTGAACACACAACAACCTAACACATGGACCCCTGAATATTGTACACATGCAACAATCTATCCTGAAGATTGGGCCAGCTCAGGTAATCTGTGCTCCACTGTTATTAAACCCACAAGTACATGTTACTGCATTTCTACATAGGATTGTGGAAGGGGTACACCTGATGACTTTAAACATTTGCTATGACTGTACTGGTATTTCAAGGACTCTGTTGGCTTCCATTTCATTTTGTATTCTGATGTATCATGCAGACTGGAGGCATATCAGTAAAGTACAGATCTTAGGTTTTATTGGCCTATATTTCAGTTTCAGACTTCTTACTCTTCAGAAATAATATACAACTGCCAGACCTGTTGTAGTCTGTCTGTGTAGGGCTGGAGGGGGGCTGTTAACCACTGCTATCAATTGGAGGCCTTAGCCCAGCCATTCTTTGTGGTCATCTACACTTGTTCTGCTGGCTGAGGCTGGTGGTGGGTATGTGTGCCTCACTGGCATGCATGTGTGTGTCCTATCGACACACATTTGGGCCACCACATGTAATGCAGTGGGATTTGTCACCTTGTCTACTACTGCCTACTTTGTTGACACCGGTATTTGTTAGGGACTTCATGCTGCCCATATAGGTGTCTACTATCTGCTGCCATACAATTCAGCCACCCGATTCACTTGCATGCTCATGTCCATACAATAGATACAACTATCAGAACATACTACTCCATTCAGCAATTGATTGGAAGAGTGACTTACCTTGTGTCTGTGCCAGTACTGAGGATGGTGCTGGAGAGCTGACTATGTCGGATGCACATAGTACACTCCCTATACATGGTAAAGCACAGGTAGTGTCATGTTTGGCATCCCTTTTACTGTATGTGCGAGTCAGAGAGAGGTGTAATTCCCTGGGTCCCTACCATGTCAATGTATGTGCTATGCATTGCCTCTTTGCCAAACCCTGGGCATACTGGGCATGACTCATTTTGCCTACATGGGCAGGCTCAGGTTGTTCCTCCTCTGTGTCCCTCTGTGCCTGTGATGGCCTTGGCAGTGGTGGGGGCTGTGTGGCCTTACCCTATGCTGTTCCTGCTGCAGCTGTTTCCACAGAATCATATTGTGTAGCATGGCACATACTATGAACATGTACATGTAGCTGGAGAGTACTGCAAGGCACCAGCAGATATGTCCAGGCAGTGGAACCATGACTTACGCATCCCAAACACACACTCTATTATGATGTGGTGCTTTGATGTGTATGTGTGTGCAGTCTGTAGTACCCACTACATTAGGATATTCTGCTACTTGGTAGAAGAGATGCATATTGCTGGTCAATGCTGCATGGCTGTTGAGGAAATATATGTTCTCACTGGCATGTGCTGACATGGCATCCAGGAACTGGTGAAGTACCCTGGATGCCGATGCCTGTGAGATCACCATGATATCCCAGTTGCCCTTTGGAAGGTACCTGTGGCTAGTATTCTTAAGCCTACACATACCTTGGTATCCACTGGGATGGGTTCCCCTCTGTTGGTTCTGTGTGTGAGGCGTGGCTGGCACAGCTCAACAATTTGCTGTAGGAGGTCCCTGTCCACCCTATAGCACTCCACTATCTCCAGCTCATGTAGCCCCTGGTAGGTTACCCTGTGTCTGTACACTGCTCTCCTTCTTCTCATTGTAGGTTGATCGTCAGCATTTACATCCTCACCACCATCAGCCTCTTGCACATATTGATGTATGAGAGCAACAGCAGCCCCTAACATTTTTTAGTTTTGTCAGGTAAAATTTCCCCATCTGTGTACACCAGTGGTGTAGAGTTTGTGCAAAAAAGCAGACTGGAAGGTATTTGTATAGTTTATAGTAGTGTGCTAGGCTGTTCCATGTGTAATTGGCTGATTCTTATACATTTCACCTGCCAGCTATGCTAGTTCTCCTTGATTGCGTTCCTACTGCTGTTTTCCCTTCACATTGCCTTCCTCTTTAAGCCCCGTCACATGCCGTGTATAGCCAGTGCTCAGATGTGAACAGAATTGCTCTTTTCTGGGGGGTTTTTTGTTTGTTTAAAACCCGGTGCATGGCACGCACACCTGTTTAGGCAATGTAAACACTGCTAGGCAGCCTCAGACACACACCCTTCCTTAGCTGTGCTTAGCTAAGGGCAAGCACAGGCCACAGAGCTCCAATATGCTTACAGCAAGCATGACACTTCCCTTTATGAGGTCATCTACCTCTTATACAATAGTGTTGCTGCAGCTACATGGTTGGATGCAAGTTAACACTGAGAGGAAATCTGTGATTCAGTATTAATCCCCTCATTTGCATAAAACAGAATGCTAATTCATAGTTACCACATTCACACTCAGTCTTCCCCCTTAGCAACCACTATTCTCTGGTATTGTTGTCTTATGCATGCCATTGACTATTATGGCAAAATGCTGATTTGGGTTTAAAAACTTATTTCAAACTTTTTTCTTATTTTTGGGCTGATCCCGTTTGCGTACCACTGCCCTACGCTAAAATGGCCGAAATTTACCAAAAAAAAAAATAAAAGTTATTTTTTATAATTTTGCAACTATTTCTCATCCTAATGGCCATATAGTTGCCCATTTGCATGCCTACTACATTGAATACATGCTTTCTTTGGAGCTGTCATGCCTCCATTTTCTAATTTGCAGAAATGTATTTGGTTAGTAACCAAATACATTTCTGCTGGTTACACTATTCCTGCACACATGCCTGCCAGCTTCCTGGATCACTAATTCACCTTATTTGCATGGATTTTACCAGCAAATGAGGTAATTAGCATATAGCAGTGGTGTCCGTGCAGGAATAGTGTAGGAGCACTCGTGCACATCCCGGGAGCTCGTTCCTGAATCACGCTTAGGCCCTATTGCGTGCAGCAGCTCTTGCACTATTCCTGCACTCCATGCAGAGCTTGCTGAATCCAGGGGAATGACTGCATTAAACAACAACTCATAAAACAAAATGCTGCTGAAAATGCATACACAAAAATAATCTTAAAACAAGTGTTTTTTTTTTTTCCTCTGGGGACAAGCCTTATAGCACCTCCACCCCAGACACTTAATTACAAATTCCACAGCTGTTGCAAAGTCAAAGAAGGGAGAAATCTTCCTACAGAAATGAATCAATGCTAAGCACACCAACTAATAGCACCACCAGTGGATTCCTAACAGAAAATTACTGCTTCTGCTATAGTATTCAATGCCAAAACAGATGTTCTCACACAATGAGTCAAGTTAAAAGCAATCAACAAAGTATGTGAATTATTATGCAGTAGGACTTTTCCCTACCAGAGCAAATAAGCTGACTGTGTGAATGTTCACCATTTTGCATTTTTGTTTAAATCTGACAGATTTGGAGCTCTTTTGCAAGAAAGAGTGGGCAAATATTGTTAAGTAAAGATGTGCCATGCTGATAGTCACCTACCCAAGAAGACTGAATTCTTTAATTAAATCAAAAGAAGGTGCTTCAACAAAGTATTAGTTTAAGGGTGTGCACACTTATGCAGTGAGCATATTGTACTTTTTTTATTTTTCCCCCTAACGATTTGTTTGTTTTTCAGTTGAATTGTACAGGCTACAGGTCGCATTAAAGGTGGGAAAAGTTTTGAAATTATTTATTGTGGTCTCATGTTTTTTATATGACAAAAACCTGACATTTTAACAGGAATGTGTACGCTTTTTATATCCACTGTATCTAGCTATCTATATGTATATATATATATATATATATATATATATATATATATATATATATATATATATATATATATATATATATATATATATATATATATATATATATATATATTGTGTGTATATATATATATATATATATATATATATATATGTGCATTCATACACACTATAGATATATATATATATATATATATATATATATATATGTATAATATATATATATATATATATATATTATATATATAATCTATATATCTATATATATATATATATATATATATATATATATATATATATATATATAAGTACACACACTCACATGAGTGTGTGTGAATATCTATCATGTTATAGTGTGTGTGTGTGTGTGTGTGTGTGTGTGTGTGTGTGTGTGTATGTGTGTGTGTGTGTGTGTGTGTGTGTGTGTGTGTGTGTGTGTGTGTGTGTGAATGCTGGTGTGCACACACACATACACAAATTAATATCGGGGGACTGTAAATACAGTGCAGTTGCATTTGTTTTTATGGTTTCTACCCATAGTCTACAGCAGTGCAATCATGGAAATTGGATATTTAAGTAAGTTGGAGTAAGGGGCCTTACCTCCCCCTTTAAGACCTCTTTTTCACCTTTTTCTTTACTTGCGCATGTCTGCATTTTTGTTTTGGTGTTAGTGCTCTCCCTGTTAGTACGTTTTGCTAATTATCATGGACCTCCTCTTCCTACACTTCCTTTCACTGCTTCTCTTCATTTCCTTATGCTGACTTTAGATGTTTAATACTCATTATGTAAAAGTACACTTAAACTGCCAGACATCATGGTAGTATTAGTCATATATATTATTCCATTTTAATTAATATATTCATTAAGGATTCTGTAGCACTTAATTTAAGACAGCTGTACAGTAGGTTCATAGGTTCATAGGTAAGTACTAGGCTTTTGGCCCTAGGGCCTATACAAGTCTAGCCAAAAAGGTACCCTGGCTTTCGCCACCCAAGAAAATTATTTTCCTATGCCCCTGTCAAGCAGAACCACATAAGTGATCCCTGGGGGGAATTTCCTATTACCCATCCAATCATCAAGATTTTTCTTGAAGAGTGCTAATGAGGAGCTCTGTTTGACATAGATAGATAGTCTGTTCCAGAGTATGGGAAGTCTCTGGAAAAGGAATCTATCCCTCCAGCATGTTCTGTTTATTGTGGTGACAAGGTTTAGGTCCCTAGAGCGTGTAGCTCGGAGGGATTGGGATTTCTTTAAAGATCTTGTTTTCACCTTTTTCCTTACTTGCGCATGTCTGCATTTTTGTTTTGGTGTTAGTGGTCTCTCTGTTAGTACGTTTTGCTAATTATCATGGACCCCCCTCTTCCTACACTTCCTTTCACTGCTTCTCTTCATTTCCTTATGCTGACTTTAGATGTTTAATACTCATTATGTAAAAGTAGATTTTAATTGCTGGAACCTATGTTCTGAGAGACTGCTTTCCAATCTGTCTGCAAATATACAGAGCTGAGTATATCTTTTTGGTTTTTAGAGTTTGTACTGTTACTTGTTGCTTAGATCTCTGTTGAAACTGTTTTGTCCCACCCATCCTCCCTATTTTTGGCTTGTAATTTAAATTTGGTGGCTTTTGCAGTTGCCCGCCCCACTGTAGATTTGATCTGGGACAATCTCCCAGTCTCATCTCTTTACCACATTTTACCTAATAAACTCTTTCTGCACTTGCCTTTAGTCCTTTTTAATTTAATTGCATTTTTTTAAACTGTGTTTGATCTAATATTGCTACATACGCAAGTGTGCTAACTTGCACTGCATGTGAATTGTTTTTACTGTTGTTTTTACTACTTTTCTGTAAAAAAAAAAAAAAAACTGTAAGCCTGTTTTCTACCTTTCCTGTAACTAGTGTTCCAGATACAGATTTGCTGTATCCAGGACTGTATGTAAGCTTCTGAGCCCCCCCCCCCCACACACAAGCCTTTCTATGTTGCAGGGAAGCCTTCTAGCTTATCAGTGGGAGCATTAGGTAACTCGTCTACCACATAAAGAGTGGTTCTGGCCCAGAAATTGTAGTTATTGGCCGTTTGGACAATCTCTTCCATCTCTCTCAACTTTCTGATTTGAAAGCCTGCATTTGCATTTGTTTCTGTCCTGTAACTTGTCTAGTGCAGGTACAGATTCTTAGTTTTAGCACTTAAATTTGCTTATTTGTGCTCAGCACTTGTTCAGAACTTGTAAGCACTAAATAAGCTACTAATTACTATAGCAATCAACCTTCCTCATTACCTAGAGGAAAACAGTTTTTGTACTTACTTTTCTCACTTGCTTAGAAAAAAAGCTCTTGTACTCACTTTCCTCACTTATCTAGAGGAAAATAGTTTTTTATTCAGACATGTCCAAGGGTCAGCTCCCCGTGTTCTCCCCTGTCTATCTTATGAATTTGGGCATCTTGAGGCAATGTAGAAATTGCCTCATGTACACAGACAACCCTCTCCTCCTACCACCCAACACTACAACCTGTGACAGATGCACTTATCTAGCCAAACTGGAGGTAAAGCTCTATCCAACCAAGACTGAACTTGACAGTCATGAGGAGAAGGTAAACATTTGTATCACACTCATCACATAGTCTCACTAAATCTGCACCACCAAAATCCACACATAGTAACACAAAAACATTCGCGGAGGCTCTCAATAATAATCTGTCTAAGCAACAGAGACCTCCAAAGCAGAAATGCAAGCGACCTCCATCCCCCAACACAACCCAAATGACACATAGCCCACATACTCAGTGTGCCACTCAACCACAGCCAATAAGGCAAAACAACGTACCCAACACACTAGTCATAGGTGACTCTATAGTCAGGCACACTGATGTCCCACTCACCAGGCTAAACAAGGAGAAGGTTACTGTCAGCTGCCTGTCAGGTGCCAGGGTCTGCCACATAACCCATGCACTCAGGTCACTCCACAAGTACAAATATGACTCTGTCATTATCCATGTTGGTATGAATGACCTGAGACATACCTCCCTGGACTACATGAAAAGAGACATGGAAGAGATCTCCGATCTTGTAGCCCAGCCAGGTATGACCCTAGCCCTGGGTAGCATTCTACCATTGCCCAGAATGATACTGCAGTACAAGGACAAAATGACTGACTTCAACAATTGGCTAAGCTTCTGGTGTCATTCTAAGGGGATCCAGTATCTGTCTGCTTGGGATGACATGGTCAACAGACCATGATGCTTTGCCACAGATGGCCTGCACCTGTCGCCCCTGGGATTCCAGATACTGGCTAAGGCTCTTACTGCCCCTATAGTGCCTTTTTTAGGCAAGGTTCAAATAACAAATTTACCACCATAACAGGAACAGGCAAGCAAAACTGAGGGTAATGCTACTCAATGCTAGAAGTCTAAATCTCAAAATGCACTCACTCGAGGCACTCCTTAAAATGGAGAACATCGATATCTCTGCAGTGACTGAGACCTGGTTCAAGGCTCCAGAGAGCACCCCTGCACTACCAGGCTATAACTAATACCACACTTTTCGGCCATGTAACCTGGACCGAAACACCAAAGGTGGAGGTGTGTCCATATTCATGAAAGATATCCACACCTCCAGGCTAGCTGCTCAGCATAATGCATCCAAAGTTATCCAAGTGCAACTAACTCTGGGCAAAACTGCAATCCAAATTGTAGCTTGCTACAGATCCCCCACCATGTCCCAGGATTCCTACTCCTCTTTTCTTGATGTACTGGAAAATATTAGGGTTCAACCAAACACCCTAATAATGGGCGACTTCAACTACTCACCATTAACTGGGAAAACTACTCATGTATCAACTCCTTAGCTCAGTGCTTTCTAGAATTCATAAACTCCAATGCCCTGGATCAACTTCTTCACACCCCCACCAGGGGCAACAATATCCTAGACCTAGTCATTCCCAACATGAGTGACCGGTGTTCCACACCTGAAGTCAACTCCTCGTTGGTCCGATCCGACCATAAGCTAATCACCATTGATATCCACATCCCGCCCTTACCCCACATTAAGGAAACCATGGTAAAACAT
This sequence comes from Protopterus annectens, assembly GCF_019279795.1. Lineage (NCBI taxonomy): Eukaryota > Metazoa > Chordata > Ceratodontiformes > Protopteridae > Protopterus > Protopterus annectens. Next base: position 828,778,876 of record NC_056739.1, read on the forward strand.
TTCTCCATAGCCAACTTCATGCTTCTTAAGACAGAAGTGGTGAACTTAATGACACCCATGCAGATGGACAATACAGTTACAACTGCTGAATCCTACACAAATGCACTCTATAAGCACTTACATGAGTGCATGGATTGTGCTATCCCAAACAGAACCAAGATGCTATCCTCCAGAAAAAGGAAGCCAATCTGGCGGTCCCCTGCCATAAACAAACTGTACAACAGAAGGAAGAAACTGTTGCAAAAGAGAGAAAAATCCCATGAGTGGAGAAGTTCCCTGGTCAGCCTCAGTAAGAAGCTGAGATCCCTTATAAGATCCTCCAAAGCTAGCTATAAAACAAAATCACCACTAATTCTAAGGAGAAACACAAAGCATTCTATAGCTATGTCAAGAATCTCGATGGCAACACCCAGATCTGCTCTGAGTTACAGCACAACGGCACGAAAATTACAGAACCAACTGACATTGCCAGCATCCTGCCAGATAGGTTTTACCCCACCCCCTAAAGGACCTATATCTCTACAGGAAGAATGCAGAGTCCCTGTAATCACAACTATGCAGGTAAAAGCTGCACTCTCTAAAGCCAAAAACACAGCATCCATGGGACCGGACACCATCCCAGGCTGCATTTTACATGAACTTCAGAACAAACTGGCTCCCCACTTAAGCACCATGTTCAATAATAGCATCACATCAGGCTTTGTGCCCACTGAATGGCACACAGCAACAGTTATCCCACTCCACCACTGATCCCGGGAACTATCGACCTATTAGCCTGACGAGCCTGGTCTGCAAGTCCATGGAATGTATCATCATGGAACTCATAAACAAAGACATTGGTAACCTCCAAACTCTGGATCCCACCCAGTTCGGGTTTGTGAAAGGCAGATCATGCCTTCTGAACCTGAGTGACTTCTTTGAGGCAGTCAACAAAGCTGTAGATGAGGTCAAGGTGGTTCACACAGCCTATCTTGACATCGTCAAGGCTTTCAACACCATCCCCCATTCTGGAATTATAGCTAAACTCACTAAACTAGGTATAATTCCCTACGTCACAAGATGGGTTGCCAACTGGCTCACTGACAGAACCCACACTGTAAAAGTTGCAGACTCCAAATCTGACCTCAAAGCAGTGACAAGTGGAGTATCACAGGGTTCCATCCTGGGACCTCTCCTATTTGGTATCTACTTCTCTGAAGTACAGGCTAACACAGAAGGCCTCTGGCTAATGAAGTTCGCAGATGACTGCAAACTAGGAGCCATAGTCAAGTCCCCAAATGATGTGGACATCCTACAGAAGGGCCTCAATGAGAAAGATGCCTGGTGTCAGAACCATGGCCTCAAGCTCAATGCCAAAAAGTGCAGTGTCATCCCCTTTGGTAAAAACTCTGTACCCATGAACTACCACATAGGCAGCAATCTACTTAACACTGAATGTGTGATAAGAGACCTTGGGACCCAGGTGGACAGTAATCTCTTCTTTGATAGTCACATCACCACAGCAGTCAGGAAGTCCTATGTGGCACACCTCATCATAAAAGGGTTCTCATCCAGGAAAAAAGAGGTCATTGTTCCCCTCTACTCGTCACTCATTAGACCCATTATAGAGTACAACACCCCTTTTGGAATGTACCTCACAAGACATCTGCAGCAGCTGGAAAGGCCACAGAAGTACCTCAGGAAGAGGATTACTGGCCTCAAACAAATGCCCTACACTGACCGTCTCAAAAAACTCCAGCTTTACTCCATAGCATATCACCTACTCCGAGGTGATTTCTGCCTAACATATAAAGCTATGTCAAACCCAGAGCTGTTGGACATGCTACACCTAAAGAAATCCCAATCCCTCCGAGCTACATGCTCTAGGGACCTAAACCTTGTCACCACAATAAACAGGACATGCTGGAGGGATAGATTCCTTTCCCAGAGACTTCCCATACTCTGGAACAGGCTACCCATCTATGTCAAGCAAAGTTCTTCATTAGCACTCTTCAAGAAATATCTTGATGAGTGGATGGGAAATAAGAAATAGACCCTGGGGATCACTTCTGTGTCTCTGCTCGACAGTGGCACAGGTAAATAACTTTCTTGGGTGGCGTAAGCCAGGGAACCTTGTTGGCTAGGCTTATGTAGGCCCTTGGGCCGACAGCCTAGTACCTACCTATGAACCTATTAACCTACGAACCTACACTTAAAGCTGCCAGACATCATGGTAGTATTATTCATATATATATATGTTATTCCATTTTAATTAATATATTCATTAAGGATTCTGTAGTACTTAATTTAAGATAGCCCTACAGTACTTAATTTAACCCAGTTCAATCTATTTACCACAGCTAGTCAGTATATCACCTGAACTGCATGAATCTGTATCTGCTATGACTGGGAAATAATTTTAAAATCACAACCACTCAGTTGTACCACAATGACATTTCTTATTCATTGTTATTCAACTTAAGGAATAACTGTAAAAGAACACATAAATTATTTACACTGTAGTGTATCCTATTTACATAATATTAAATGGTCGTTGTTGAAACAGAATACAAATCTTGGAATCATTTTTATTTCAAGAACATTTCTTATCACTGTGTATATGTCTTCCAAAAGAGTTAAGAACATTTCTAAAAAATAAAAGGAGCAAAAGATATCTATATAGCAAAAAAAAGAAAAGAAAGGAGTTATCATTTCAAAGAACCTGAAAGACATATAGCAGTGACACAAAGCAGCTACAAAGTTCACACCACTTCCTTTGCCTCTGACTGCCTTGCCACCTCATGGTATAGGAGAGGAGAGTATCTATGTGCATCTCATGTAAATGATGAGACCTCAGTGTGTGGCTGGTTATCAGAAGATAGCTGCCTGCCAGAGATAAGGCAGCTGTTCATTTGATCTGGAAAACAGGAGGGTTTGAAAACATAGTAGAGGTCGCTGAAGCTGTCTGTCAGAGAGGTGAATGATATTTAATTGCAAAGTATAGGAAAGAACTCAAGGTCATGCTTTAGCTGTTTCTCATATGGTGTCTTTTAGAATGTTTTACCCAATATTTTATATTTTCTTACATTTTAAGAAATCAATAGATACAAATGAAACAGCTGCAGTGGTAACAGGACAGTCATACACATCTTGTTATTTTCCATTTTTTTTCTGAAACAGCTTAGGTGCAGAAGTTCAATATTCAAAAAACACTCTTTCAGTTCAGATAGCAATGTTTGGATTCAGATCAATTTAATCAGCTTTCTTTTTCCTAATTTATTTGCAGATTTGCTTTTGTTTTGTTTGCGTATGTAATGGTAAAGCACATTATGCATAGATCATATCACAAACGCACTGGTCTTTGTTTCGTCTTCAAGCTGCAACTATAGCTACATAGTCTTTTGGAACATTTGTTTCTTTCAATACTGACCACTCTTTTGTGTGACTATTTGTAGTCCACTTCAACCTTTATCTTTTTGTCTAATATGAATGAGCAAGTTGTTCTCTGTAAATATTTTTTTACTCACTCACTCTCTTTCTAATAAGCACGCCATCCTTTTCAGGATCTGAGTGAGATGTAGCCAATACCTTTCAGTCTCCTAGTTGAAGAAATCTGGCCAAAGCCTAAATAATGGAGGGGGGAAGAAAGGCCCAAAAATAGAGCAGATTTTGGATAGTGCTTTTATAAACTTAGAAATATGCTAGAACTGCAGCTTTCATGTTTGCATGTTTTTTCTGAAGGATATAAACTCTGAAACTCAAATGTGTGTCATTATTTAGTGACTTCACTTCTCAGTGATTTGCCAGAAGTCCACAGATTTTATGAGGAACAGACTAAAAATATGAGGCAAAATGTGGACAGTTGAGAGGTATCATATAGCCTATAGTAAGACTCATTAGGAATAAAGTAGAGATCCAGTGCTGAAAATGATGAAAGTCTACTGCAGGACTGATAAACAGTCAGACATAGCTAGACATACCCACAAAGAAGTATACACAGTCACACATGCACATACACACATATACACTACATGCCTATATATGGACAGTTTATCATTTCACCTATTGGCATGTCTTTGGTATGATAGATGAAAAGTCACATGAATTCATCAAGAGCAGGCAATATCTCAACAGATAGCACTCTGACATTAAACCAAAATTCCCTATTTTGTGATGCAAAAACATTGTGATGCAGCTGCACTAACCACTGCAACATTATATCACAAAAAACTCCAGCTCATATCGTCTACTAAGAGGCGATCTCTGCTTGATTTACAAAGCCATGTCTGAAGCTTTTCTCCCCAGGACTCCATTGAAAATGGGCTCCTCGTGGCCCAATGGACAATCCTGGCAAACAAACCATAAATCAATAAATAAATAAAATAAATAAATAAGGTCTGTGAATCAAAATCTTAGTTATAGGCTATGACTGCTTGCCTCTGCATTGATGTTAATATAACAGGATAATAAAGTGTGGCTTAAAAATGAATTATTAAGTTATGGAGTCATGCCTTAGATGTGGCTCCTTGCCCAAAGAGACTGAATGTTTGTCATTCTATAGCATGATCATAAGTCTGTGCATTCTTTTACTCAGACAAAGCTGCTGCCTCCAAATACACTTCTTTATTTATAGAACAATGGTTAACATTGTTTGAGAGAAAAGAAGCCAGTGAATAAGAAAAGAGACATACTTGATTCTTTTCAATTATTGTTTGCAAATATGTATAATTTAAACAAAGAACATCTAAAGGTAGTGAATGTTACTGGACAAGTCTGATACACATCTAGAGAAAAGGAATAACCGAAAGGTGTTTACTGGATGTTGAAATGTTAAATTCATTTGTTTATTGCTCTGTGACAGACAATGTAACAGAGTTACCTGTAACACAAATGAGATTACTTGGAAAGGCAAAATGAAAAATCCATGGTCAAATTCAATTCCTTAAGACCATATAAAAGAATGTAACATGATATATTAATTCAAAACAGAAGTGTAGGACCAATGTTTTCTGATATGACACATTGCAGAACTAGAATGAGAACACGATAAGCAGGTGCATGACCAGAAAGCAAGGTGATTTGAGCTACAGAAGAGGTTCCTAAGCTCTAAGATGCACTGGGGGGTGGGGGTGGGGGATGTTGCTTGTGGTTAGGACAGAGGATGAAACATGGGCAGAGTTTCCAAGGTTAGCCAACTAAAAGACAATGGTTGAGTGAGATGATGAGTTAGGTAAAACATGAGAAGTTCTTGAGAAAGTTTGTCTAAGGCTTGCAGTGTGATCCTAAGTATTTTTCAATATTTAATATCCAGTAAGATATTCTGTGTTTATTTGTTCCTTTCAAGTGCAAGTAACAAGAAGGCTATACATTTAGACTGCATCAGCAACAGGAATGAACAACGTTAGACTGAAATTTTAATGAAAAACTGCATAGAAAAGATTGCTTTATACCTACAAAACTTAATTTCTTCCAGGATGCCAAATAAGGGAGATTGGTTGCGATTATTTTAAATACTTCCAATTATAACAATAATGACCATTCTTAAAGTACCTATTACTCTTTTCACAATTTAACAAAAATATGTAAAAAATAAAACAAAGAAATACAATCTAATTCACACTATATTTATATCAGATTCTACCATGGTAAAACTGAATCAAGCCTCGGGTTGACTGTACCAAATTTTTAAATCAGTCATACTTCTATGGGATTTAAAGTGTCCCCAGGATTCATGAAGCTTGGGCCAGGTGCCGGAGTAGTGTCGGCGATCTAATGCCAAATATGTCTGGCGAGCGATTCAGGTACGAGCTGTTTCCACATGCACTATCAGCGTACGCCAGAGCTGCGCAGCTCCCAGCGCATGTATGCTAATTACCCCATGCGCAGCAGTGTATCATGCAAATGAAGGTATATAGAGATTCATAAAGTGGTGCAGCTGCAGAGTAAGCATGAAGAAATGTAAACCAAAAAAAAAAAATGGTTTACATTTTTTCAAACATAAAATTGGAGCCATGAAAGTGGACCAAACTTGCGTATTATAATGTTAATATATGCCAATGGCTAATTATATAGCCAATGGCATAAAAAACATGCACAACACATAAAAAATAACATTTAATGTCATGGCCACACTAACGCAAAGTAAAACCACAGTGCATCGATGCGCAAACAGGATCACAATGAAAATATATTTAGATGTCATAAAATTGCAATGTAACACAATTCATGAATTCCCCATAATAGTCAATGGCACGCATGCTACACCACAACCATGGAGCAAGGGTTGCTAAGGGTCTGTGACAGTGTTCTGCACGGTAACTAGAAATTAGTAGTCAATGCCATGCAAATGAGTCAAGTAATACTGAATCGCAAACTCCCCGCCGGCATAAGGATGTACCGCACAGTGTAGCGGTACAACACTGAGGTGTGGCCTGGAGGTAAACATGACATCAAGAGAGGGGTGTGCCACTATAGCTGTAAGCACATTGGAGCATTGCTAATCCCGGTTGCCTGTTGCTAAGCAAAGCCACAGGACAGGGATGTGGAAGTAGCCATAGCTTTGCTTAGCTGAGAGCACGCAAGGTAACTGAAAGTGCATGTGAATGTGGATGAAAACGCACTCCAAACCCATTAAATGGCTGTGTGTGGCATGCACCATAGCTGAAAAAGGAAGGATATGGGAAGACATTAAGGAAATGCTGCAGCATGGTAATTGGAGTACAAATGAGTAATTAACACCTAGGAACTCACAGTGGGCCATTGACAACAGCTAACAAGGATGCTAGCAGCTACCTGCAGAACAGGAAAGGGGAGGTACCGTACTGCAAAGAAAAGAGAACTGACACAGCAGAACAAAGCAAACTTGCAGTAGATCAGCTACATAACACATTTCCCAACACAATCCTGGGTTGTGAAAGTACAAAACAAGAAAGCAGGCAGCTGGATGCATGCCTGACAATGGGGGGGGGGGAATCGGGTTGAAAAGTGAAGTAAAGGGCAATAGATGAATCATGGCAGCCAAGCGTAAGTCAACACCAAAGGCTCCACAATAGCAGTACCTGCTGTAAAACCCATAATTAAGATACCCTGCAGCTGGAATTGCACATACACACCCAATTACACCAGCATCATCCATTGCACAATAGTATAAGGTGTGAAAGCCCCACACACACACTTGTGTATTCCCAGACACTCTGCACCATTGGTGTATACAGATGGGGAGCTTTTAATATGTACATGTTAGGGGCTGCCATAGCTTTGATTCACCAGCATATGCTGGAGACTGACGGTGGTGTGGAGGATGATGCTGACAACCATCTCAGGCACCAGAGGAGGAGAAGAGTGTTCAGACCCAGGGTAACTACCAGGGGCTACATGATCTGGAGATAGTAGAGCATTACAGGGTGGACAGGGACACCATACAGCAACTTGTAGAGCTGTGCCAACCATGCCTCAGAGCCTTACGTAACAGAGGGGAACCAATTCCAGTGGACATGAAGGTATGTGTAAGCTTGAGAATACTAGCCACAGGTACCTTTCAAAGGCCAACTGGGGATATTATGGGTCTCACAGGCATCAGCATCCAGGCTACTCCACCAGTTCCTGGATGCCATGTTACCACATGCCAATGAGCACATATACTTCCCCCGAACGCAGGAGGTGTTGGCCAGCAATATGCGTCTCTTCCACTGTGTGGCAGACTACCCGGAGGTACTGGGTGCAATAGACTGCATGCACATACACATCAAGACACCACCTGGTGAGCAGGGTAGGCACTACATAAACCGCAAGGGATACCCCTCCATCAGGTTGTGTGCAATGTCCAGGGCATTATCATGGATGTGTGTGCTGGCAGCCCTGGAAGCTATCACGACTCCCACATCTGGCATACCTCACAGCTGTATCAGGTATTTGCCGGGGGGACATCCCATATGGCCACCTGGTGGGGGATGCTGGTTATGCACTGGAACCATGGATGATGACTCCCATCAGAAATGCACATACAGCCATGCAAGAATGCCATAATGAGGCACACACAGAAACCAGAATCATCATAGAGCATGTGTTTGGGATGCTGAAATCACAGTTCCGTTGCTTGGACATATCTGGTGGAGCCTTGCAGTACTCTCCAGGCACGTGTGCCCACATCTTCATAGTATGTGCCATGCTACACAATATGATCCTGCGGAAACAGCTGCATAAGGGACAGAATGGTGAAGGCCCTCACAGCCCACCACAATTGCCAAGGGCCCCACAGGCACAGAGGGACTCAGACCATGAACACTCTGTGCCAGCCCCAGTAGGCAGACAGAGGTGTGCCCAGTATGCCCATGCCTTGGCAAAGAGGGAATGTATAGCACACACACTGACAGTGTAGGCACTTATGGACTGACACCCTTCTCCACATGCACACACAGCAAGCATGGATGACACACACACACACACAAAACCACCTGTAAATTGTCATGTATAGGTGTTCTACTGTGTGCATCCTACATAGGTAGCCCTCAACTATTGTACACACAACTGCCATTGGCAAAAGGTAAGTCAATACCTGAACAGTAAATTAAGCTATCAGCATGTGTCCATACTGTATGTATAGGTTCATAGATACATAGGTAGATACATGCCTAACTGCCCGAAGCCACTCATAAGCATAGCCAAAAAGTATCTGCTGTTGCCACCCCATTGATTAACTAACTGTCCCTCTGTGGAGCAGAGCCAATTGTGGGATCCCTGGGGTGTATTCACCATTCCCCACCTACTCTGCAAGGATTTCCTGGAGTTGTTAGTGAGGGGTTTCGTATAATGTAATCAGGGATGTAGTTCCAAATAATGGGGATTATCTGTGACAGGAATCTTCTCAGATGATTTACATGTAACATGGTATACCTTAACCACAGCTTGCATATATAGGTAGTATTCCACAGAATAATAAACCGAGGCGGCCATGGTGGTGCAGTTGTTAGCATTGTCGCCTCACAGCAAGATGTTCTCCGGTTCAATCCTCAGCTGGGGTGCCTTCTGTGTGGAGTCTGCATGTCCTCCCTGTGGTCACGTGGGTTTCCTCTGGGTGCTCCGGTTTCCTCCCATATCCCAAAGACATGCAGTAGGTGGATTGGACACTCTAAATTGGCCCTAGCTGTGAGTGTTTGTGTGTGTGTGTGTGTGTGTGTGTGTGTGTGTGTGTGTGTGTGTGTGTGTCTTCTGTGGAAGGTTGGGCTCTGGGCTGGCAACTTGACACTGTAAAACTCCACTGCCAATCATGAGCGGACAGGTGAACTACTGTGGTGACCCCTAACCAGGAAAAGCTGAAAGAAGAAGAAGAAGAAGAAGATTCCACAGAATAATAAACATTTGGAACACACAACCGCTGAAATGTGCGTTAATCACCCTTGCACTACCAGTGCCTGCTCTGAGAGGTAAAATTACCACTGCCAAGATTAGAACACGCAACCATGTACACAATTTTCACAATAACCTACCACTAAGCTACCTGACATGTACCAATGGCAGTTGTTTATACTGACAGGTTAAAACACAAAAGGTAGGAATGAGTGGAAATAGGACAAACTGGCATGTACCCAATGGAAGGTGTACACTATATATATATTTATATATTTTTATAGATATATATATATATATATATATATCTATACATAGATATATATATATATATATATATATATATATATATATCTCCATATATATATATATATATATATATATATATATATATATATATATATATATATATATATATAGAGAGAGAGAGAGAGAGAGAGATATATGTCGATATATGGGGATATACATATATATGTAGATAAATAGATAGGTTAACAACATCTACATAACCATGAAGGTACATATAAATGGGATACCTACCACAGACCGACTGCCTGACATACTGATGCATGTAATCACGAGGCTTAAAGTCCGAAAGACCACAGTACCAAAACACCAGAAGCGCGAGGTTTAAAATCCTGATGTTAAGGGACATTTAGTCAGTGCTTCTGGTGTTGCGGTTCAGGTAGGTTACTGTGTGTAAGTGTGCTTCTGAGGGCTGTTGTGTGTGTAAGTGTGTGTTCTGAGTGTGGTGTGTGTTCTTGGGGGACTGTAATGTGTGGGTGTGGGTTTGCTCTGTGCATCTGTTTGTGCGATCTAGGAGGTCGAATATTAAAGTAGGGGGGTGTGGGGGGTGCAGACACCCACATGGGGGTGTAGGGGGGGCTTTCCCACCTGCTCATATGTAGTGTAGGATGGTTTGTTTGGATGTGGTGGGTAGCAGTGTGTCTGTGTGTGCATGTGTGTGTTCCATGTTTGTGTTACTTTCGCGAGTTACTGTCGCTGTCGGTAAGGTGGGGTATGGGATTCTGGGCCCGGTACTGTGGGCGTCGGAATTGTGTGGTTTTGGGATTCCATAGTTATTCTGTATACAGCAGTTGAAGTGTTCATATATGAGTGTAACATAGACCATAGCAATCACACATTCAGCCACGACCAAACTTTATGAACAAAGGATATGGAGAGTATATACCTATACACTATTACAAATATGTGTTATAGACATGAGCCAATGATAGGGTTACCACCTGTCCCACTTTGCGAGGGACAGTCCCTCTTTGGGCGGTTATGTCCTGACCAAATATATTAAACGTAGCCAATGTCCTGAGTTTGTAGGACATAATTATGTCCCATATGTAATGTAATAGTTGCATACAATAGTTATTTCTGTATGTTCTTTCTATATGTTACAAGAAACAGGATAAGCAACTAAACTGCTACAAGAATAAGCTTATATTTAGGCAAAAAAGGAAAGTTCTATCCCTTGTACTGACCATGGGTTTGTGTTGGCCTGTAAATCTGATGTGTGTCCCGAAAATGTCCCACTATGGCCATTTGAAAAGGTGGCAACCCTAGCCAAAGAAGGTCAGTCACCAACACAACTCCAATGACTGCAAATACCTATGACAGAAATACACAGCTTTCATGTAGCAACATTTTATTACATTCCGATGTATTGCCGAAAGGATTCAAGGACTAACATAACCTGCATGCTGTACAGGAACCAATTAACAGTGCCTTAATGAATCAGCCTGCAATTACCATAGTATTAGTCCACTAAAGGATAGGAGTTCAAATAGGGAAGGAACTCTCATGCACATATCGATTGTGTATAAAAGCAGTTCCTACATCTGCTATGTACACCCACCAACATCACCCTCACACCCAAACAAATTACAATACAAACTGTAATAACATCACAAATCATTCACTCACTGTACAACATCTGCAGAAGCCTTAACATACCTTGTCAGAGACACACTAACATGGCCCTATGTGGAATAGTTGCTGTTATACAATGGAACAGCTGCTGATGTTACAGGGTTTGTTTGCACTAATCCTGTTTCAAAGGGTTGTGTGTACACCGGGAAGTGTTGCCAATTACTGATTAACAGCACAGTATGATACACATGTACACCAAACCAAGGATGTCTGGTGAGCACACTGCAAACCACCTAACAGTTCATACATAGCCATACAGCCTTGAGCTGCCCAAACATCCTTGCCAGACTGAAACATCTGCAGAAGTATCAGTTGCAAACAAAACCTGCATAAGTAGCAATGTTCTGAAATATAACAGCTGTACTCACATGTAGAACAACATCTTCTAGCCATTACACACAATCCACGGGAGTCATGAAGCTAATATATCTCTGTCTGTCTCCATATAGCTGTTGAAATACATCACAAACAACACATCCAGGCTGTCTTCCTCGAAAGTAAGGCAAGCGGACAATGCCCAAGTGGAGTACTCAATTATACACCACTGTTGCCATGGTATTGGTTAATGGAGTAGCTGCACAGCTGGTGTGCATCTAATTAACTACTTTGGAACACCAATTGGTGGTCAGGATAGCACGTTACCGATAATTAACTAGAAAAGGATGGCTTATCACACATTCAAACCATCTGTATATACCAGCGGAACATTACAAAGAAGATTGAAACACAAACTGAAAAGGATTGAATTAGCAGTCAACGACACCTCGGGTTACTAATAAGGTATGTAGAACACTCAGTATGTCTGTGTATGTAGTACCTGTTCTGTAATATTTAAAGTGTACGCAATACATATAGTGGAAACAGTTATCTTGTAGTGATGTATTGTTGAGCATAGTAACGGTTGTAATATGTATGTGTGTACTACTGTAGGTCACAAGGCAAACACTGCATACACCACAAGTGATGCTATATAAGGGCTTTGAACCCAAATATTCCTCACCAGCCACTATCAGTGGCAGGGCTGGTCCAACAAGTATGTGCTATAACAGGGGATAGTATATGTTGATATATTGTAACAGTAGGCATTTGTATGGGTGTATTACTGAGAATAACATGTCGAAAGTTGGCCCACTGTGCAATTATGATTTGCATTGTGGGATATTGTGCCAATAACTGTGTAATGTACAGTATTGTAGGCAGATATGTATTATAATTTACATAGCATTACTGTTATGTTAGGCAAACATTAGTTATGTCTATTGGCATTTCCAATACACAATAGCAGGATACATATGACTTGTAGTCACCCGACAGTTTATCAGCATGATAGCAAAGTAAAATGGAAGAGCTAGTTAACTATCCATGCACATAAGACATGTAATAAGTGCAAAGGTAGGTACTAGGCTGTCTGCCCAAGGGTATTTGTAAGCATAGCTAGAGTGTGTTGCCTTCCGCCACCCCCATAGGTTAGTTCCCTGTGCCTCTGAATGGCAGAGCCATTAGTTCCCTGTGCCTCTGTCCAGCAGAGCCACTGCATTGATCCCGGGGTACATGTCTATCTCCCATCCACCCGTCAAGGTTTCCCTTGAAGAGTGCTAATGAGGGGCCCTGCTTGATGTACATTGGAATCATGTTCCAAAGCATGGGGAGTCTCCGGGTCAGGAATCTATCCGTCCAGCACGTCCTAGTCATTGTTGTGATTAGGTGTATATCCCTAGAGCATGTGGCTCTCAGGGGCTTCTGTTTAGGTGGAGCATATCCAGCAATACTGGGTTGGACATGGGCCTTGTATGTCAAGCAGAGATCACCTGTGAGTATGCGGTATGCAACTGAGTATAGCTGGAGTTTCTTAGGTTGGGCTGCATAGGTCATCTGTTTGAGGTCAGTAATCCTCTTGGTGTGGTACTGTTGTGGTCTTTCAAGCTGTTGCAGTTGTCTTGTAATGTACATCCCAAATGGGGTGTTGTATCCTTTAATGGGTCGAATAAGTCATGAGTAGAGAGGCACAATGGCATCCTTTGTTCTGGATGCAAACCCATTAGAGATTAGGGGGGGCCACATAGAAGGATATTCTAACTACCTTGTCATTATGGGTATCGAAGAAGAGATTACTATCTACTGGAGTTCCTAGATCCCTTATTACTTTTTCTGTATGTAGGGGACTAGCACCTATGTGGTAGTCCGCAGGTAATTAGTTATATCCAAAGGGGATGACTATGCACTTTTTGGCATTCAGCTTGAGGCCATGATATTGACACCAGGTATCCATCTCAGTGCAACCCTTCCAGAGGGTGTCTGTGTCAACTGGGGAAACAATTATGGCCCCTACTTTGCAGTCGTCTGTAAACCTTTTCAGCCAAAGCCCTCCTGTGCTTGCCTGTACATCAGAGAAGTATATACCGAACATGAGGGGTCCTAGGACTGAGCCCTGGGGGATGCCACTTGTAACTGGTATACAATCAGACCTAGGGTATGCAGCTCCCACTGTGTGGGTTTTGTCCATGAGCTAGTTTGTAAACCATCACATGAAGTAGGGGTTAATGTTCAGATGGATGGGTATGTCGACAATACCAGAATGGGGAATGGTGTTGAAAGCCTTTGAGAGATCAAGGCAGGCTGTGTGGACCTCCTTACCCTCATCTAATGCCTTGGTAACTGTCTCTAAGAAGTCCACCAGGCTTAGGAGGCATGGTCTGCCTTTAACAAAGCCATACTGGGAGGGGTCAAAGGTTTGGGGGTACCAAATGTCTCTGTGACTGAGATCCATAATGATGTGCTCCATAGCCTTGCAGACCAGGCTAGTCAGGCCTATAGGGCACTAGGTCCCGTGGTCCATTGTGGCACCACCTTTGTGGAGTGGGATAACTGTTGCTGTGTGCCATTCAGGGGGCACAAAGCCTGATGTGAGGCTATTATTGAACATGGTGCATAGGTGGGGAGCCAGTATGTTCTGAAGTTCATGTAAAATGCAGCCTGGGATGTTGTCCGGTCCCATGGATGCTGTGATATTGGCTTTAGAGTGTGCAGCTTTTACCTGCGTAGTTGTGATTACAGGGACGCTGCACTCTTCCTGTATAGATATGGGGCCTTTAGGGGGTGAGAGTGGGGAAAGGTAGCACTGAACCTATCTGCCAGGATGTTGGCAATATCAGTTGGTTCTGTAATGTTCGTGCCTTTGTGCTGTAACTCAGAGCAGATCTGGGTGTTGACATTGAGATTCTTGACATAGCTATAGAATGCTTTGTGGTTGTCGTTGGAATTAGTCGTGGTTTTGTTTCCATAGCTAGCTTTGGAGGATCTTATAAGGGATCTCACCTTCTTACTGAGGCTGACCAGGGAGCTCCTCCTCGCATGGGATTGTACTCTCTTTTGCAACAGTGTCTTCCTTCTGTTGTACAGTTTGTTTATGGCAGGGGACCACCAGATTGGCTTCCTTAATTAGGAATATAGCGTCTTGGTTCTGTTTGGGATAGCACGATCCATGCACTTGTGTAAGTGCTTATAGAGTGCATTTGTGTAGGATTCAGCAGTTGTAACTGTATTATCCATCTGCATGGGTGTCATGAAGTTCACCACATCTGTCTTAAGAAGCATGAAGTTGGCTTTGTAGACATATTATACTGTGGTTCCCTTAATGGGGGGTGGGGGCGGCATGTGGATATCAAGGGTGTTCAACTTATGGTTGGATCGGACCAAAAGGAGTTGACTTCAGGTGTGGAACACCGGTCACTCATGTTGGTAATGCCTAGGTCTAGGATATTGTTGCCCCTGGTAGGTGTGTGGATAAGTTGATCCAGGGCATTGGTGTTTATGAATTCCAGAAAGCATTGAGCTAATGAGCTGGTAAACAAGTAGTCTTCCCAGTTAATGGTGGGGTAGATTCAGTGTGACTATGTGATGAGTGTGGTGTGGTGCGAATGTTTACCTTCTCCACATGACTGTCAGGGTCAGTCTTGGTTGGAGAGAGCTTTACCTCCAGTTTGGCTAGATAAGTGCATCTCTCACAGGTTGTAGTGTTGGGTGGTAGGCGGAGAGGGTTGCCTGTGTACATGAGGCAATGTCTACATTGCCTCAAGATGTCCAGATTCATCCGATAGATAGGAAACAACACTGGCAGCTGACCCTTGGACATGCCTGAATATAAAACTAATTTCCCCTAGATAAGTGAAGAAAGTGAGTACAAGAGCTATTTTACTCTAAGCAAGTGAGAAAAGTATGTACAAAACCTGTTTACCTCTAGGTAATGAGGAAGATTGAGTGCTATAGTAATTAGTAGCTTACGTAGTGCTTACAAGTTCTGAACAAGTGCTGAGCATGAATAAGCAATCCAGATAGGGTCTTGGATAACATAAACACACTGTCCCCACAACAGGTACACAATCATATTTCCATGTACACCACAGAGCCCCTGTACCCACAACTATGCAGGTACAAGCTGCACTCAGGCTGCATGGGACCTGTCCACATCCCAGGTTGTATCATACACATATGGCAAAATAAGTTGCTCTCCACATACACATCATGTAAAACATAGCTTCATGTCAGGCTGTACACACTGTATGGTGCACACAAACAGGTATCACAACCCACAAATGGGGAGACACCACTGATAATGGGAAGTACTACACTACAACCCTGCTGAGTCTGGTCTGAAAGGCCATGAACCTTGATCAAATTATTTGATGTCAGTAGTACAGATGTAGATGACAGTAAGGTTGATTTCACACTGCATATCATAACCTTGCCAGGTCATAGGACATCATCACCCATACTGTGTTCCACCTACACTCAGTATACTAAATGTACATTCCTATGTCACAGGAGTGTTTTGCAACGGAACTGCTGGCAGAACCAACACTACAGAAGGTGTCTGAATAATACATGCACATCACACCAGTGCCAGCTACAGTAAGACAGGGTTAATTAATTGTACTCCCCCTCATTGTAGTCCATACCACACAGACTAACAGAAGGCACCTGCCTATTTTAGTATGTGAATGACTATGACCTAGGAGCAATAGCCGACTCAGAGTGTTGTGGACAACATACAGAAGGGGCTTTGTGGGTGAGGTGTGTGTGACATATGGCCACACTCTGACAGCTACATATTGCATTGTTACCCCTATGTTAATAACTCTGTACCCATGAACTACCACCTAGGCAGCGGTCAGCATAATGGACACTGTGTGTAAGGGATGCAGCTGGGCAGTTGTCTTTCCTGTGATAGTTACATCACCACACCTGTCAGATAGTCATATGTAGTCGTATGTGGCAACCCTAATCATGACAGGGTGCCATCCATGAATATAGAGATCACTGTCCAGCCATACACAACACTCAAGTGACCCATATCAGATCACATATTTCCTTTAAGGGGTATTGGCCATGTCCAGATGGCCTACACCAGCCTTCCCATTCCAAATCTCCACTATGTAGCATGATGCATACCCTGAATAAATCCATGTACAACCCAGTGATGTTGGACATGCTACCCATACACATCCTGATCTCAAACACATACATCATGGACATCCACCTTCCTAGTACTAGGATCACCACATGCTGGACAGATCCTTGTCACATACACTTTACATAGTCTTACCATACTATGCATTCCTGTTCAGCAAAGCTGCACATCGCCCCCTCTCAGACATGGTGTGATGACCGCATGGTAACTGTATCATTAACCCTGTGGATCAGTTATGTGGCACTGCCCCACCTGACCCCAGAGTCCCACCTGTCGGCTACAGCTAGGTAACCTTTCATCCTAGATTCATACATGGCCCAGGGCATATAGCCTACTAGTTGACTTTGACTGTACATGCTATAGTTGATATCCATCCCTGCAAATACCATCTGGCTAGCCAGTGTCCCATGTGTATCACATGTGCAACACAGGTGATACATGGCAGGATGTTGAATTGCTGTACAGTGCCATGTAGATGTATATGGCAGAACACATACATGTAAAACCTTCCATGAGCAAGTCTGCAGGGTCACAGGTCATGTCTGTTAAGGCAGTGTAAGTCTTTATATGTGACATATACACAGCATCAAGGTCGACTGCATTTATGTGGACACATCCAGCCATGTGCTGATAGGTAGGAACACCAGTACAGGCAAACAGACATGCCCACATCAAGACAGCATCCACATGGAGTATGAGCAATGTAATCAGGTGACACACACACATATATGGTGATAATATCCACTCACCATTGAGTGTCACATGTGTGTGACTCAAACATATCAGTGGTGTCAGTGTCATGTAGGATTGCAAAGACAACTATTTAATCATAATAAATGCAATACACATGTATGTTCAGCTGTAGCTCTGTATGTCTCTGTGAGTTACTGTGACCTGTCTCCATCATTATGTCTTCCAGGTATGCCTCATGGAAGGCTACCCCCTTATACCCACTTGGAGGATAAGGCCCTCATTCCATACCGACATGACAATCATGATATCCTTTTCAGCCATGTGCTGCAGGATGCACAGCAGTGGGATGCCCTGTGGATGGAACTTCACAGGAGGGTTAATGATGTGGGTGGCCACAACCGCACATACCAGCAGGTGCACAGACACTGTACAGACCTCATTAGATGGGTGAAACAGCATGCAAATGCAATTGCCAGGGAACAAGGTGCAGCAGGTGGTGGACCACCAACCCAGCCCCCACTCACATGTACTGAGGAGCTACTGGCCAACCTGGGGACACCTGCAGAACAACATCCACAAGCCTTAGCCGATATTGTGGAGGTGGGTGTCTCTCAACCCCCAAGCCTGGAGTTGCTTGGTAAGTCACTACTGCACCTATAACAACTATATTCCATATAGTTGCATGTCTCACTGTACAATATGTAATGTAACATCATATGCAAGGCATGTATACACACATGCCATATACTATAGTATGCTACTCTATGTATGCACACATGTGCATACACGATAGTATAGTCTAATTTACTGGTGTATGTGTCAACATGCACATTGCACCCTGTAGCTGTCATACAGGCATGGATAATGTTCATACTGCTGTGTTACACCTATTTAGGTACCTCTGGTGTTCCGTTGCAACAGCAGCCCATTGCAGGTGAGACTGTTATTATTTATTAGGCATCGTAATGCACAGATCTATCTGCCATGTGGCCATTTACCACATGTACACATAATGTATGGTCCTGTCACAACATACAGGTCAGACCTGCAATGCATCACAATGGCTACCCATGTGCAACACTTGCAAACTATGTGAATCACTGACATGAATCCTCACAAACTGTCATTGCCAGATGTGTGGACAGCTGTGCATACAATGGTGGAGGTGCTGTTCACTGTAGGGACATGTACTACAGACCAGAACTACATATGTGGGGAATACAAGCAGTACTACACAGTGAGCTGGAGTATGGCCAGCCCAGGATTCACTGGTGAGGATCATAGCCCTGCTATGAATGTCACACAATGTGATGTGCTATCTTGACATGTCCATGACATCTAGTGGCCTGGCTGCAACACTACCTAACTATCCTGAAAAACATATCTCACATACCAAACATACCATCCTTTGCATAACCCTGTCATCAGTGGAGCATATGACATCTATGGGTGTATGTCATATGGGACAACACAGACATGTGAAATAGATGCTTGTCACAATAATTTGACCAACACATGTGCACACATGACCATGGAGGATGGCCAGAGACATGAAGCAACACACACAATAGACATGATGTGCTTGTGTGTACACCCTGTCTCACAATGGCTACACATGGTCCAACTATGGCCTTTGTGTAATGGTTATACTGCAGATGTGGAACACTAGACATCCTACACTACTGTGCACATCTTGTGTAGGCGTGACATCAATCCACCACATAAGATGTGTTGAACATCTTGAGTGTCATGACATGACAGCAGTCACCTGTACAGTATCCACATCAGCCCACAAATACAGTACATTCCCCTTGCTGGTGTCAGACATCAATGCCATTCTTACTCCTCATGTGTGTGTGTGTGTGTGTGTGTGTGTGTGTGTGTGTGTGTGTGTGTGTGTGTGTGTGTGTGTGTGTGTGCGTGTGTGTGTGTGTGAGGTACACAGGTGTCATGTGGGACATGGTGTACCGACGAGTTCGCCATGTCTGGCCATAGTTGCCAGGCAGCAGCAATATGGTTGCAGATGTGCAGGGGTTTCATCCGTATACCCTTCAGTGACCTTTGTCACACATTCCACATCATGGTTTAGTGTGTATACACCTCAGTGACATGGGTCACATTCCACAGTATACATGTATTGTATCTGAACACAGTCATGGCTATGAACTGTGTCTGTAACTCACACTGTATAGCAATAGAGATGCCTCATGATTCCCTGCAATGGCCATGAACATCAGCTACATGTGCAGTATATCTGTAGGGCGGACAGACAACACTGCATTGAACACCATTACCCCACTGTATATTTGACAGGACACCACTGTGTTAAACATGTATGCATGTCACTGCACACATCAGCAGATCACATGTCATACTACATGTGACTGTCAAGGTCATATGCCACACATCAGGCAGGTGTACTGTTAACCTGTGCTGGTCTACATGGTGTAATACAGGGATGTATGCTAACTACCACTATGATTGTGTAATTTGCATGCCTTCTGCTATGACACATGCATGCTGTTGTGTGCAACCCAGGGATGTATGATAACAACCATTATTATCATCTGCGCTGCATGCCGTCTGCTGTATCACATGCATGTCGCATGCCTTCTGTCATATCACATGCATGTTGGTTGCCATAGCATGTGTCTGTGTGTGTGTGTGTGTGTGTGTGTGTGTGTGTGTGTGTGTGTGTGTGTGTGTGTGTGTGTGTGTCTGTGTGTGTGTCTGTGTGTCTGTCTGTGTGTGTGTGTGTCTGTCTGTGTGTGTGTGTGTGTGTGTGTGTGTGTGTGTGTGTGTGTGTGTGTGTGTGTGTGTGTGTGTGTGTGTGTGTGTGTGTGTGTGTGTCTGTGTCTATTGTATAGATTGTAATGTACAGTTCTTGTCTGCCCCTCACAGGTGATGTAGGTGCGTTGCCCTCCTGCGGTCCATCTGATGTTAGTGTCCCAACAGACCCTAGCAGTGATGATGAACATATGATTGAGGCACAGGCAGGGTTGTCAGGGGCTGAATCTGTGCCATTGGTTGCCATTACACCTATATCCCCCTCATCCTTGCACACAGATCCCATGCCTACGCATACCCCATCACCAGTGACCATAGAGGAATGACAGTTGGCATGTGGTAGCTTGGAACAGGAAAGTGTGGGGGCTATGGAAGGTGTGCCTGCACACCATGGTGTCAGCCAACTGACTGGTGGTGCCCCACACAGGCACGTGGCCAGTGCTGCTCATAGGAGGACCTCTGGCCAACATGCCTCTGCAAGACAGAGTGCAGCAGCTGGTATCACCAGACACATGTTTCAGGCTGTAATGGAGGCACAGGCACGTGCTGAATGGCACAACAGAGAAGATCAGAGGCTTCAGAGGGCTGTTGTCCATTCTTTAAACAACAACATCCAGGCAATGGTAAATGCTCAACAGCAGATTGCTGAAGCATTGGATAGATGGTTGGGTGACATGGTTGGAGTCCTTGACTGTGGCATGACAATCTGCGAGGGTGAGCTGTCTGTGTTGGAATATCTGGTAGAAGTGAGGCATCGGGCATGTGGACGTAGGCCTGCTACATCACCTGTTTCAGGTCTACATGAACGAGCTACCTCACATGTCCGCTCCCATAGTGGCAGTAGCAGCAACAGTGCAGCTGGTGCTGTGCTGTCCACACCACAACACAGCAGGCCACATGCACGTGGCCCTGGATAGTCCCAACATGGACACGGTTCTAGTGGACAAGTGTCATCAGACAGTACCTAATCTGCACCTCTGCCTTGTAGTGCCCGTGCAACCCCTGGCAGGCACAGGTCACATGTCCGTGGCCAGACACCATGAACTGTAAAACCTGGCCTATACAGTCTGCAGCTGTCAATAATACCCCTGTGTAGGCAAGACACATGCCAGAACTGTGTGCATACACACATGCGCACACTGGAAACATATGTAGGACTCCGCAACACACACAGGCATAACATCCACACACGCCCAGTTAGATCAAAGGCACTAACCCACACACATGATGTCATCCACTGGTGCAGCCTAGGCCTCTGGCAAACATGATCACCCTGTGCATATGATGATGCCTGTGCCATATCCCTGACATCCACACCATCGGTGCAGGGACATGCTCATATGGTCTGATGCACAGGGTGAACAGACTAGGAAGATAAGTGTAGTTTACAATTGTTGAGTACTGTTGACAGGCAGCAGACATACCATGTACTACAGGTGTACAATGCATTTCGTACTATTAACAGTATGTGTCTTGTGTAACAACAGTAACTGCATGTTGGTCATGATGTTCTGCTTTCCTCCTTCAGGTCTAATTGCACGTGCCAGTGGATGTCAGTGTTTCCAGTTAGTGTCCCATATGTCAATGTGGACTACTCACAGGTATGTGTGAATATACCAGCATGCACCATGTAGCTGCCACATAAAAGTGAGAATGTCCCACGTTCCAAACACGTCTACTGATCCAAGAGCATGATAGCTGTGTATTAAGCTACTGTGGCTACAGACATGACATCCATACTGGGTGACATCACAGGTACAGTTACATGGAGTGGTGAGGTAAGAGAGCAGTCTAGCTGATTACAAGGGTAGAGGCAATTGGGAAGTGTGATGCCTCATTGGGAAGCAGTAATACATGTTCCCATGACAGGATGCCAACACACAACTGCACCCACACACTCAGGTATTGACACACATGTATTCAGTGACACGGTGAAATCACAGGTACAGTTACATGGAGTGGTGAGGTAAGAGAGTGGTCTAGCTGATTACAAGGGTAGAGGCCAGTGGGAAGTGTGATGGATGCCTGAGAAGCAAGATACACGCTCCCCATGACAGGATGCAAACACACAACACACCCCACACTCCACACACTAGACACACATGTATTCAGTGACACAGTAACACACCCACGGATTCACCGACACAGTAACACACACTCACACACAGTTGCTACTTTTGAGGTGAGGACCCCTGCCTATGTGCAAATCATCATTACAGTACTGTGCACATACACGATGTGCCACAGAGAATACACATGTACAGGTAGTCAGTATGGCCTAAGATCGGGGACATCTACATGGATAGTAGATTGCATCACCTGGATGGGGGGTGGGGTCTTATCAGTTCAGTATGGTAACATACATCCCCACTCTAGGGATCAGACAGCCATACATACACACACACACACACACACACACACACACACACACACACACACACACACACACACACACACACACACACACACACACATTGTGGCATTCACTATTGAATACACCTATGTCACGCACATACAGATACCTCACATGTGTGAGATACACGCCCCTGCCTATGTCCTGCTTTCTACATTGCAGTCTGTACAGATGTGTACACTAGTGTACAGGAGAGTGAGTAACAATTAGGATGTATTCCCTACCATACGTGACATATATGGACACACACGCAACCACACATGCCAGTACTGTGAATCAAACACCTGCCTAGCTCATGATATGTATGACAGACTTACAGCAGTACTGCACACATTACAAAGTGTACTGACACATCCTTTGGCAACAGTGTTGATATATGCACACAGGACATCTTAACTGTTACAGGTATCAAGTGATTTACCTTCAGTGTCACCCTGACCACTGTCTATGTTGTGTGTTATGTCCTTCGATTAAAAAAACCATTGCTTACCGGTTACACAGGTTATTGTAGGACCGCTTGTGACACACCTGTGAGCTGTCCTTAGCAAACATTCATCTGCAAAGATGCCCGACCACTTAGTTATTTCCACACATTTGTCCATTCCTGAGGTACATCTTTCCATACATTCAGCATATCACCATATACATTTGGCAATGTTGAGGCTGCATTGCAACTGCATGATGTACTAAGATACACGTCACTTGCATACATCAGCAACTGCACACACGTGGTATCTGAATGCACACCACTACATGTACATGTGTGTAGGTCCTACAATCCTGTCATTTGGGCATATTTGTAGGCATTGCAATTGGTGGACATGTGTAATGACATACATGACACATGGACTGTTGTATGATATGATAGGTGTAATGGGTGACCGGTACAGATGGAATGTTACCTCTGTCAACATTGATATCACACCTTATGTACTGTTAGCATTCAGCATCCAAGGAACTACATTCCATGTGCATGTGTGTAACGGCTGTAGCTACCTGTCTGCACAAAGGACAACAGCTATGATATTTACATGTATGTTGTGTGTGTGTGGCATGTACATATCCAGGGCAGGTATATATATGTCATATCCAAACATGAGGGTGTGTCCTGGTGTACAACAACAGTCATCTGCTATTGCTGTAAATAACCGAGGGCCCCTGGTATGCATACAGCTGACCTGGTTACAGACAGTGGTATCATTGTATTGCATAACACATGATGGAACTGTGTCAGTACATGGGTACTCTCTACAGTTGATGTAGAGCTTGGTACAGTCCACTGGTCAAGGGTCACATGGTGGTGTACTCTTATATGTCCTACAACATGTATGGATGTGTGTTGGCGGTCCGAGGGCATGGTGATGTCTGAGGTTTACATCTTAGAATGCAGCATTTTACACTGTGTCCTGCACCTGACTCATCTGTGATGCCTTTCGTGGTGGTACCGGTCAGTACATGTGAGTGTCCTCTATGTATGTGAGGACACCACCACCTGGAGCAGTCCGTACCTGTGTTATGGCCCACATGTCTGGTTCTGAGGTATATGGTGGTAGTGCTATTGTGCACTACAGAGCCTTCAGCCAGGTGTTCTTCACTGCACAGATATCAGTACTTCCCATTGTTGGATCTACAGTGAGCAGCTGTGATTATGGATGCTACACATCTAGCACTGGTTAGCATAAGCATACAATGCAGTTGTCCTCTAGGTGTCAGGGTGTTATTTTATTTTATTTATTTTATTTTACATTTGTTTACCAGGATAGTCTGACTGGATATAAATCCATTTTCAGCAGAGGCCCGGGGAGAAAAGCTCCAGAAAGTACAGTTACATAAAGACAGAGTAGAGAAAGTTGTAAGTACAAGTAATAATACACAAGTCAGTAAGATACAAGCATACATTAGAATAAATGCATTCATAAATATGGTACAAAGCTCCAGACAAGTGGTTTGTCTAAACTTACATATTAGGCATACGTTCTATAATAGATCAAGCACAGTTAGCAAGAGAAAACCACAAATTCAGATAATTAGCTAATCAGGACTGAAACAGGGACATAGCCAATGTTATCCTGGATTTAGGACATTTGCCTTGGAATGGCACTATATGGGCGGATGCGACTTGGGTATTATCCCCACTCCCTTGAATCATGGATGCATGTGATATGTGTCAAAGGCCTGTCTACTGTCAGTCATGTCATCCCAGAATGACAAACAATGGACAACCTTGTACTTACAGCAGGACATTGGCTCATTGTGTTGGTCAAGCAGTTGCCACTCCTAGCAAGGCTCATTGTGTTGGTCAAGCAGTTTCCACTCCTAGCAAGACATCACTGCGAGTGGTGGTATTGTGCTTGGTATAGGATGGTACATCTAAGGTGATGGACAGCAGCAGATGTTGTGTAAAAGACCAGTGTCAGATATATGTAGAGCAGCATTCCTGCTAACAATTACAACTACTAACACCAGAGCCCATTACAATGTGTCCTTTACGTCTAACTGTAATAGCATGGCCACTGTGGCCTTCCGTGTTTAGAATCAGAGTGCATCCCAGACAGCCCTGTGTTATTAAGTGTATGAGGATGCCCAGTATAACCTTGTGTAGATGGACACATAGTGCATTCCGAACAGCCCTGTGCTACTAAGTGTGTGAGCATGCCCAGTGACACCTTGTGTTGGTTATGTGCCTCTGTGCATGGGCATGGCCATTGTAACCCTGTATAGTGATAGTAGTCGTCCATTCCACAGATGGGCATACTCCAGGTCAGGATGGATTCCAACTTTAAGCACACAGGTTCACCGGTATGTACATCTTAACTGCCAGCATCCCTGTTGATGTCCGCATTCCTAGAAGGTCATAATGACAGCCTTGAAATGTGTAGTCTGTGTGGCACGACTCGTTACTATGTAGTATTGTAATAGTGATCTGTAGATAGGCAGGTGTTCTGTTCCCACCACTGGCGTGTGTGTGTGCGTGTGTGTGTGTGTGTGTGTGTGTGTGTGTGTGTGTGTGTGTGTGTGTGTGTGTGTATGTGTGTGCGTGTTTGTCCCCGTCTGCCTGAGGACTGAATAATGCTTTTAGACTGCTCACACTCCATACAATTCTTATACCCACCTATTGCAAGGCTGATGATGTCACCCACCTACAAATACACCTCTGGGAATGCTGTGTCCCAGTAATCTCGGTAGCGCATTCTGTAACTGCGTAATGTTGTAGTGTAATAAAGTAGTTAGGTCGGTGTTCTAATCCCAAACTTGCAAAGGATGTGTGTGCGTGTGTGTGTGTGTGTGTGTGTGTGTGTGTGTGTGTGTGTGTGTGTGTGTGTGTGTGTGTGTTTGTCCCTGTCTGCCTGAGGACTGAATAATGCTTTTAGACTGCTCACACTCCATACCATTCCTATACCCACCTTTGGCAAAGCTGATGATGTCACACACCTACAAATACATCTCTGGGAGTACTGTAACCCGATAATCTGGGTAGCGTGTTGATAACTGGGTAATGCTGTAGTGTGCTAAAGTACTTAGGTCGGTGTACTTATCCCAGACATGCCAAGTGTGTGTGTGTGTGTGTGTGTGTGTGTGTGTGTGTGTGTGTGTGTGTGTGTGTGTGTGTGTGTGTGTGTGTGTGTGTGTGTGTCTGCCTGTGTAAGACAAGTGCAGTGCTTTGTAGAGTATGCACTCTCTGTACAAATCACATGACCACCTTTGTCATTCCTGCTGTTGTCACCCACCTAGGTGTACACCTGTAGGCATGCTGCAACCCAGTATTCGCCGTAGCGTGTGCCCTAAAAGTGTATTGCTGCAGTGTGATACGGTAGGTAGGGGTTTGTATACAGGACATGGCACATGCGTGTTTGTCTGTCAGAGCCTGTGTAGAGGTGGCTGTGAGTGTCTTACTATTGGACATGTTGGGGAGCGGATTTTGTAGTTTTCCTATATGGTGTCCTTCTTATAATACACTGGCCACCTCACGAGGAGTACAGCTGTCAGTCAGCCACGGGACTCTGTTGGCAAGCCATACCTCTACATATGGCAAAAGGCCTGGTGAACAAAGTATGCAACTCTACAAGTACCCAGTATATGTCCTGCACCCATGTGCCATGCGCAAACAAACTTGCCTAGGATATCCCACTATGTTGCTAGTACCATGCACATTGATGATAGATAGTAGGCATGGTGTGAATGCAGTGGCCTGCAGAGGACATGGCACCCTGTACAGCGGTACAATAGGCACATATATGCGGACATTGTGCCTTCACTATGTTCCACACTGGATGCCTGCAACATATGTGGTGCCATCAAATGTGATCCACAGAGGCCATACAATGCTGTACACGTGCCCTGTATGAACCCATGCCACTGACACCATGGAATACCTGTATCATACTATCAGTGCATTTGCTGTGTCAACCTGCTCACTATAAGCAGGTTTCGCCACACCAGGCCAGTATTGGCATATCGGGGGATAACAGGCTGTGTACACAACATGTGCCTGCCAAACCAGGTACACCTGTACATGCCACTGCACAGTATTGTGGGACATGCACATCCCAGGCAATGTCCGTGTGAAGGACTATCAAACACAGACATGGCATACATCGCAAAGCTATGGCCATACACATTGGTAACCAGGATGTCAGGGCAGATCATGCAGTACCCATCTGTGTGAGACATTGCAAACACTACACCCCTCCACTGCACACCATTGTTGGGTGATGCAATGCCAAGGATTACCCCTCACCCAACCTTGTACAGCCATCTTGCACAGCCAACCCTTACACACCCATGAAGCAATGCATACATGCATGCTAGTACTGGCACCATGTGTCTGCGTGTGGGTTGTGATGCTCCCAACCACAGTCACTACCAGTATAACCCTTGTTGGCATACCAACAGATGTCAAACACTTTCACATGCCCTTGCCCATAGAACCTCCAGATACCCCTGTGGTGCATGTAGTCTTGTGCATTACTGCAGTGTGGCAAACTAAGTAGTTAGGTTGTGTATTTGTGGCCCTGGCAAAGAGTGTCAATGCGTGCCCATTAGAGAGTGTGGTTGTGGTGACAATGGCATCCATTCACGTGGACAGCCATGTGTGCCACACCTAATGTATGTCTACTATATCTCTGTTTCAGATGTCACTCACCTACGCACATATACATTCTTACAGCACATTAACATGTCGCCTTTGTGGCACATGTAGTAACATCATGCACATGTAATAGTAATGAGTAGTCAGTCAGGGGTTTGACCCCTGTACTGTTAGGCGTGTGGCAGATGATGCTTTGGGCTAAGTCTCCAAGCCCTTCCCTGGTGTACTGTACCTGTCCCACCCACACACTCTCTGGTGGATGTGAAGGAGTACACCTGCACAGCAGCAGCATGTGTATTCTAAGTGATGGACATGGTCAGGTGATGGCCTCTGCACCTATTGCAGTCCTCCTCTAGCTGATTGCATGTGGAACAGCTGTGATGGTGTTCCCATAGCCATCCACATGATAAACACAGTACACTATCTAGAGAAAACATGTTGGTATTTGGCCATGACAGTCACTGTGAGTGGTAAATGGATGTGGTGTTCTGACATGGCATCACATATGATATCTGGATGTACCTCAAACATTTTACACAATGGGAAATAGCCTAAAGACAGGAGGGTGATGTGCCACACATGACTATAGCATGTAAGTGTAGCTATGCTGCATTCAGACTACTGCCTATTTAACATGTATTTGGTAATGGCTATTCTGCATGTTATAATACAGACATTATAGTACTCTGTTCATGAGGGACCCCTATCTGTAGGGCCATCTGTGAACTGGTCAGTGTATGCAACCATTTGTTTCCTGTGTTACACACTGAACACACATCTGTGCACAGCAGAAGCATAGTGTGAGTATTGCAGACAGTACATGATGATAGGGATGTGTTACTGCCATCGCATCCCTGACTGGACATGTGTCACATGAGACAGTGGTACGACAGACACTGTCTGGGGTTCTCAGTGACAAGCCAATAATGGGCAACTGTTCATAGCTGCAGTCACACGTCTACTACACATTGTACAGATGGCATGCAGTATATATGCATGTGCTGTGCTCCTTCTGCAAATGTATACCATTTGTTGCTTTGGGTTGATGGTGATATCTATGCATACTGTTGTAGGTAATCCTGTATGCTGGTGCCTATCACTAAGCCATATGGGGGTTTAAACTGCAACACCATAGGCTGAATGGGTTGGGAGGTCCTGGTAGAAACTCCTGTCCCACTTCAGCTGACCATGGCACCGGGCACTGGTACATCTGGGGCCCAGCCCTGGACATCAGCCTCTGTTGGCTCTGCACCACCTTCTGGTGGTACCACCACTGAGGTTGGAGCATGTCCCCCCTGGGAGCAGGACCAGCAGGTACATGTCTGCTGTTGTGTGGTCCTGGATGTGTTGCGTTGGGTTCTCACTAAGGGGTGCCGAAGCCAGCTATGCAAGCTCAAGGGTGGAGTCACATTTACAGACTTGGGACCTCCATCCCACTGTTCCCATGGCTTTGTGAATGCCAAACACCCATCGCTGTCCAGGGTATATCCCCCCACATGTGTCATATACCAACTCTGTATGCTGTCATGTCTGTGATCCTACCCTACCTATCCTCCACGGCCATACCTACACTCCTTCCCCTACATCTGACCCTCACCTATGGAAACATAAGGCCAATCGGCTCCTAGGACAACATCTGCCCTATACATAGCTGTATATTTCACACATGTGCCCACTGGTCACATGTAACCCTTGTAATATGCATCACATCATACTCCTGTTATCCTCACCCCTGTCCCTCAGGCGCACGATCCTGGTATGCACATCACTCATAAATGGTCCAGGTAAATGTGATGAGGATGGCCCCATTGTACACACAACACTACCGGTCCCTCTATGGTTACCCCATTTGCCGTTATCATGATGATGATGTTGCACACAGCACCTTGCAAGAGTACTGTTCACACATACTGATTGAACAGGTACTGTTGTGTTAATGTACATTACAAGCACAGAGCGATGTATACAGCCAATGTACAACTATTTGCGTGTATGACTGACACATGTCTGTCTGAGGGAGTCTTGTGATGACATAGAACAACACCACTACATAATACAGGTGTCGCTGATGTTTCCCGTTTCATTCGTTTGTAATGCTTTGTTGCTACATGGTATGTTCCTGATATATCTCTATATATGTATGTACCTATATGCTGGACATAAACACTCACATATACATCTACATGATGGGACATTCTTATACTGTTGAATGACTGCGCTGTACGATATGTTTGTGGTACTGTCCATTGTCTGTATATCTGCCATGGCATATTGGTAATTCATATTAGCTGTGTGTGCAGGGTCCTGGTCCCGAACCTTGCAGAGCACATTTATTTGGTGCAGGGCAGAACAAGGCCATTGGATACAGATGGAGTAAGGCACATTAAAGCAGTTGGGAGCAGGTGTGCATGGGTTTGCATGGTGTTAAGCACTGCTGACCTCTGGTTGCAGCTTCTTACACTTGGTTAACCTCTACATTGCTTTACCAGTGCAATACTCACATACTGGTATTCAGACAGGCTTACACCCACTCGCTCCTGCACTTGCAAATGCACCAACATTGGTGCTTGCATCTGACACTCACACCCCTGCGTGGGAGCGAGGACCACAATATTACCTTGTGATGCCTATTACATTGGACTATAGGACTATAGTATCAGGAATGGCTGCCCATTAGGCGATGGCATGGCGTTCGACTGTACAGAATCAGCAGCATGTTCAGTGAATTAATCATATTTGTGTGTTCACCATACAACCTGCTCTCATCTGGCTGATACATAGGAACCGAGACTCTTCAATACAGACAAGTAATTGGGTTTTGGGAGCCACATCCGTCAGCCGAGTCATGCTACCGCATACCTATTATAGGTTTGCCACCTTTTCAATTGGCCAGGGTGGGACTTTAGGGTTAACACCTGTCCCACTTTGCGAGGGACAATCCCTCTTTAGGCAGTTGTGTCCTGCGAAAATAATCAAGACATAGCAAATGTCTTGAGATTACTGGACAAAATTATATCCTATGTTTCTTTAATAGTTGCATAAAACAGTTATTTTATATATGAACCTGTATATGTTATGTGAAGTAGCATAAGCAATTAAAATGTTACTAGAATAAGCTGTTATTTGTGCAAATAAGTAAATTCTGTACTATGCACGGCTGTCAGTATGTTGTGTCCTGGAAAATCTGACATTTCTACAGAACATGTCCCGCTTTGGGCATTTGAAAAGGTGGCAACCCTATAGGACCTTTATGTAGAGTCATCAGATTTTGCAGGGCAAAACATACTCACAGCCAGTACAAAGGCGAGTACTTCACTGTTTTGCCTAAATAAAAGGTTATTCTTGTAGCATTATAGTTGCTTATACTGTTTCTTATAACATTTAGGTGATTCAGATACAAAATAATTGTTTTATGCAACTACTACAGACAATATAGGAAATCTTTGTCCTAAATCACAGGACATTTGCCATAATTACAATTATTTTGCAGGACACAACTGCCCAAAGGGGAGTGTCCCTCGCAAAGGTGGACAGGTGGTAACCCCAACCCTATTATTCTATCATCTTTCTAAGGT